>NC_069506.1:180074690-180079690 GCF_027579735.1 Bombina bombina | reverse complement strand
TCTGATCTTTCCTAGGACCAGAAAATAAAACAAATAGACTGGAAGTCTTCCTGAAATCTTTAGTAGCTTCCACATAATATTTCAAAGCTCTAACCACATCCAAAGAATGTAAGGATCTCTCCAAAGCATTTTTAGGATTAGGACATAAGGAAGGGACAACAATTTCTCTACTAATGTTGTTAGAATTCACCACCTTAGGTAAAAATTGAAAAGAAGTCAGCAAAACTGCCTTATCCTGATGAAAAATCAGAAAAGGAGACTAACAAGAAAGAGCAGATAACTCAGAAACTCTTCTAGCAGAAGAGATGGCCAAAAGAAACAACACTTTCCAAGAAAGTAGTTTAATGTCTAAAGAATGCATAGGTTCAAATGGAGGAGCCTGTAAAGCCTTCAGAACCAAATTAAGACTCCAAGGAGGAGAAATTGACGTAATGACAGGCTTAATACGAATTAAAGCCTGTACAAAACAGTGTATATCAGGAAGTATAGCAATCTTTCTGTGAAATAAAACAGAAAGAGCAGAGATTTGTCCTTTCAAGGAACTTGCAGACAAACTCTTATCCAAACCATCCTGAAGGAACTGTAAAATTCTAGGAATTCTAAAAGAATGCCAGGAGAATTTATGAGAAGAACACCATGAAATGTAAGTCTTCCAAACTCTATAATAAATCTTTCTAGAGACAGATTTATGAGCTTGTAACATAGTATTAATCACTGAGTCAGAGAAACCTCTATGACTTAGAACTAAGCGTTCAATTTCCATACCTTCAAATTTAATGATTTGAGATCCTGATGGAAAAACAGACCTTGAGATAGTAGGTCCGGCCATAACGGAAGTGGCCAAGGCGGGCAACTGGACATCCGAACCAGATCCGCATACCAAAACCTGTGTGGCCATGCTGGATCCACCAGCAACACAAAAGACTGTTCCATGATGATTTTGGAGATCACTCTTGGAAGGAAAACTAGAGGCGGGAAGATGTAAGCAGGATGATAACACCAAGGAAGTGTCAGCGCATCCACTGCTTCCGCCTGAACATCCCTGGACCTGGACAGGTATCTGGGAAGTTTCTTGTTTAGATGAGAGGCCATGAGATCTATCTCTGGAAGACCCGACATCTGAACAATCTGAGAAAACACATCTGGATGGAGAGACCACTCCCCTGGATGTAAAGTCTGGCGGCTGAGATAATCTGCCTCCCAATTGTTTACACCTGGGATATGCACCGCAGAGATTAGACAGGAGCTGGATTCCACCCAAGCAAGTATCCGAGATACTTCTTTCATAGCTTGGGGACTGTGAGTCCCACCCTGATGATTGACATAAGCCACAGTTGTGATATTGTCTGTCTGAAAACAAATGAACGGTTCTCTCTTTAACAGAGGCCAGAACTGAAGAGCCCTGAGAATTGCACGGAGTTCTAAAATATTTATTGGTAATCTTGCCTCTTGAGATTTCCAAACCCCTTGTGCTGTCTGAGATCCCCAAACAGCTCCCCAACCTGAAAGACTTGCATCTGTTGAGATCACAGTCCAGGTTGGCCGAACAAAAGAAGCCCCTTGAACCAAACGATGGTTATCTATCCACCATGTCAGAGAGTGTCGTACATTGGGATTCAAGGATATTAATTGTGATATATTTGTATAATCCCTGCACCATTGATTCAGCATGCAAAGCTGTAGAGGTCTCATGTGAAAACGAGCAAAGGGGATCGCGTCCGATGCTGCAGTCATGAGACCTAAAACTTCCATGCACATAGTCACTGAAGGGAATGACTGAGACTGAAGGTGCCGGCATGCGGCAACCAATTTTAAACGTCTCTTGTCTGTTAGAGACAGAGTCATGGACACTGAATCTATCTGGAAGCCTAAAAAGGTGACCCTTGTCTGAGGAATCAAGAAACTTTTGGTAAATTGATCCTCCAACCATGTTTCCGAAGAAACAACACTAGTTGATTTGTGTGAGATTCTGCAGTACGTAAAGACTGAACTAGTACCAAGATATCGTCCAAATAAGGAAACACCGCAATACCCTGTTCTCTGATTACAGATAGTAGGGCACCCAGAACCTTTGAAAAGATTATTGAAGCCGTTGCTAGGCCAAATGGAAGAGCAACACATTGGTAATGCTTGTCTAGAAAAGAGAATCTCAGAAACTGATAGTGTTTTGGATGAATCGGAATATGAAGGTATGCATCTTGCAAGTCTATTGTGGACATATAATGTCCTTGCTGAACAAAAGGCAGAATAGTCCTTATAGTCACCATCTTGAAAGTTGGTACTCTTACATAACGATTCAAAATTTTCAGATCCAGAACTGGTCTGAATACATTTTCTCTCTTTGGTACAATGAATAGGTTTGAATAAAACCCCAAACCTTGTTCCTGAGGAGGAACTGGCATGATTACCCCTGAAGACTCCAGGTCTGAAACACACTTCAGAAAAGCCTGAGCTTTTACTGGATTTACAGGGATACGTGAGAGAAAAAAATCTTCTCACAGGAGGTCTTACTTTGAATCCTATTCGATACCCTTGAGAGACAATGCTCTGAATCCAATGATTTTGGACAGATTTTATCCAAAAATCCTTGAAAAACCTTAATCTGCCCCCTACCAGCTGAGCTGGAATGAGGGCCGCACCTTCATGCGATTGCGGACTTAGGGGCTGACTTTGGTTTCCTAAATGGCTTGGATTTATTCCAATTTGAGGAAGGCTTCCAATTGGAAGCAGATTCTTTGGGAGGAGGATTGAGTTTTTGTTCCTTATTCTGACTAAAGGAACGAAAACGGTTAGAAGCCTTAGATTTACCCTTAGGTTTTTTATCCTGAGGTAAAAAAACTCATTTTCCTCCATTGATAGTTGAAATAATAGAATCTAACTGAGAACCAAATAAATTATTACCTTGGAAAGAAAGAGATAGTAATCTAGATTTAGATGTCATATCATCATTCCAAGATTTAAGCCACAAAGCTCTTCTAGCTAATACAGCTAAAGACATGGATCTAACATCAATTTTGATAATATAAAAAATGGCATCACAAATAAAATGATTAGCATGTTGCAGTAAGCAAATAATGCTAGATATGTCAGAATCCAATTCTTGTTGCACTAAATTCTCCAACCAGAAAGTTGATGCAGCCGCAACATCAGCCAAAGAAATAGCAGGTCTGAGAAGATGACCTGAATATAAATAGGCCTTCCTTAGATAAGATTCAAGCTTCCTATCTAAAGGATCCTTAAAGGAAGTACTATCTTCCATAGGAATAGTGGTACGTTTAGCAAGAGTAGAAATAGCCCCATCAACTTTGGGGATTTTTTCCCAAAACTCTATAGATTTTGCTGGTAAAGGATACAATTTTTTTAAACCTTGAAGAAGGAATAAAAGAAGTACCTGGCTTATTCCATTCCATAGAAATCATATCAGAAATAGCCTCAGGAATAGGAAAAACCCCTGGAGAAACCACAGGAGGTTTAAAAACAGCATTTAAACGTTTATTAGACTGAACGTCAATAGGACTGGTTACCTCAATATCCAAAGTAATTAACACTTCTTTTAATAAAGAACGCATATACTCTATTTTAAATAAATAAGTAGATTTGTCAGTGTCAATGTCTGAGGAAGGATCTTCTGTCTCAGATAGATCCTCATCAGAAGAGGATAAATTATTATGTTGTTGGTCATTTCAAATTTCATCAGCTAAATGAGAAGTTTTAAAAGACCTTTTACGTTTATTAGAAGGTGGAAATGCAGACAAAGCCTTCAGAATAGAATCAGAAACAAATTCTTTAAAATTTACAGGTATATCATGCACATTAGAAGTTGAAGGAACTGCAACTGGCAATGTACTATTACTGATGGAAACACTATATGCATGTAAAAGTTTATCATGACAACTATTACAAATGACATTCAGTGAAATAATTTCTACAATTTTACAACAAATGCACTTAGCTTTGGTTGAACCGATGTCAGGAAACAATGTTCCAGCAGAAACTTCTGAGACAGGATCAGATTGGGACATCTTGCACAATGTAAGAGAAAAAACAACATATAAAGCAAAATTATCTATTTCCTTATATGACAGTTTCAGGAATGGGAAAAAAATGCAAAAGCATAGGCCTCTGATAGAGAAAAAAAAACATCAATGGGGTATTGAAATAATGAAAACGTTTGGCGCCAAGTATGACGCACAACGTAACGTAAACTTTTTTGGCGCCAAAAATAACTGGAAATGACACACTCGCGTCACTAATGACGCCGCCGTGTGAAAGGTCTCGGGCGTCACGTATGACGCCAGAAATGACGAAGTTGCGTCATAAACATATTTTTTCGCGCCAAAAATATTTTCGCGCCAAGAATGACGCAATAAAGTTTAGCATTTGACACACCCGCAGGCCTAATACCCGCAATAGCAAGAAGTAGTCAATTGAAAAAAGACTAAACCCCAGGTAAGATAAGAATTTCTTAAAATGTTTATATTCCCCAAATATGAAACTGACAGTCTGCAGAAGGAACATGAACCTGACTCATGGCAAATATAAGTACAATACATATATTTAGAACTTTATATAAATGCATAAAGTGCCAAACCATAGCTGAGGTGTCTTAAAGGGCCATAATACCCAAATGTTTAAACACTTGAAAGTGATGCAGTATAGCTGTAAAAAGCTGACAAGAAAATATCACCTGAACATCTCTATGTAAAAAAGGAAGATATTTTACCTCAAAAGTTCTTCAGTAGCCACATCCCATTGTAAAGGATTTCTAAGCAGCAAATCAGTATGTCTGTCCTGGGACAGCTGAAAGGATGAGCCTCATGCACTCTCATGTCATTTTCCTATTCAGTGTAACAATGAAATCTCATGAGAGTTAAGTCAAATCTCATGAGATCACAGTAAAAGAGTTCATGACCTCAGCACTGCTGATGCTGATTGGCTGCTGTTCATTTCTTCATTTTTTATTTTTTTTACCTGCAGCTGGGAGCAGCCGAGTATAACTT
>NC_069506.1:180007190-180072190 GCF_027579735.1 Bombina bombina | reverse complement strand
TATTTTGTCAATGAGATGGAGTAAACTTTGAAGGGCAGGGAAAACAGCTTTGCTGGGGTCAAGAAAAGGGGTGCTGATCGAGCAGAGTGCAATGGATCAAGTCTCCCTTTTAGTATGTTGTCGACAATTTGATGAGGCACCTGGGGATACCACTTGTTTGGGGGTGCTACCTTCTGGGAGGAATGGGGGACCAGAGCTTGTGGAGGAGCATCATAAGCATGTGAGACAGGTACTTCAACATCTCAGGGACAATTCCTTGGTAGCCAAACTAGAAAAATGTGTGGAAGAAAAAATAAGGATGTCATACAAGTAGACAATGACAGTACGATTGAGGAGGTCACGGAAGACATCGTTGACAAATGCCTGGAAGACTGCTTGGGCATTACACAGCCCATAGGGCATTACGAGGTATTCGTAAAGCCCTGATCTTGTGTTGAAGGTGGTCTTCCATTCGTGGCCTGGGAAGATACGGATCAGATTGTATGCCCCACGTAAGTCCAGCTTGGTGAAGAAGCAAGCATTCTGGAGTGAGTCATAGAGTTCCGTGATCAAAGGAATAGGATAGCGATTATTGATAGTGATGTTGTTCAAGGCCCTGTAGTTGATGCAGGGTCTGAGCCCACCATCCTTCTTACTGACAAAAAAGAAGCCTGCCCCAGCAGGAGAGGAGGAAGGGCAAATGAAACCTTTAGCTAGGTTCTTTTGGATATACTACTCCATGGATTTGGTTTCAGCTTTGGAGAGAGGATAAGTCCTCCCTTTAGGAAGTGGGGCTCCGGGAAAGAGGTCAATTTTGCAGTCATAAAGATGGTGGGGTGGCAGCACGTCGGCTGCTTTTTTCTCAAACACATCTGCGACGTCTGCATTTACAGAGGGAAGGTTTGGAGGAGTCTGTATACTGGCTATGGGGATGCGGAGCAGAGGAGTGACTTTAGCAAGACAGGAGTGGAAACAGGAGGTACTCCAGGAGGCCAGTTGTCCTGCAGCCCAGTCAAACTGTGGATTGTGTATACGATACCAAGGAAGACTAAGGATGACAGGCTGTGCTGGGGAATGAATGACCTCGAACTGCAGCTGTTTGTTATGAAGGACTCCCACAGTCAGGGGCAGGGGTGCTGACTCAAAATGGATCAACCCCAAACTGGGGGGGGTGCCATCCAGAGTAGTTATTTTGAGACAATGTCTTTTCTACAGAAGAGGCAAGCCAGCTTGAATCATAAAATGGTAATCTAGAAAGTTTCCAGCTGCACCTGAATCAATAAAGGCTTGGGTATGGACAGTATTCTGAAGGTAGGTAAGGGTTACAGGTACCAGAATCCGAGAAGAGTGAGGGGATTTAGTAGTGATTATGCTTAGAGGTACCCCAGTGTTATCCCTTAAGCATTGGCTTTTCCCGGCCGAATATCACAATTCTTTAGTTGGTGGGTGTTTGATCCACAATAAAAGCATAGTCTCAATCTCCTTCTTCTCTGTCTTTCAGACTCTGAGGGTTTTAAGGAGGACAGATCCATGGGTTCCTCTGCTGGGGTAACTGGAGCTGTTGAAGGGGCAGAGGATACTGCAGAAACTGGACGAATAGAAGGACGGGAGGGAAGGACCCTCCGAGTTCTGTCTCTCTCGGCTTGTCTCTCCTGGAAGCGAGAGTCCAGACTGATACAAAGCATTATAAAGTAATCCAAAGAAGAAGGAATATCACAATAAATGAGTTCATCTTTGATGCGTTCATGCAGACCCCTCCTAAAGGCTGACTTGAGAGCACTGCCATCCCAAGTGGTTTCAAGTGCCAAGGTGCGAAACTCAATGGCGAATTGTGCCACAGTTCTATTGCCCTGGCGGAGATCCAGAAGAGAAAATTCTGCAGCAGAGGTTCGGCCAGAAGTCCCAAACACAGAAGGTAATGCAGAAATGAGAGCATCAGCATCATGCAGACTCGGAGCGTTCTGTTCCAAAAGGCGAGAGACCCAGGCTAGGGCCTTGTCTTTCAGTAAGGAAATGATAAAGGTAACCCTTGATTGGTGAGACTAAAAGGTGCGAGGATCGTTAGGGAAGTGCAGCCTGCACTGTTTAAGAAAACCCCTGCAATCAGTGGTACCTTCATATGTGTCAGGCAATGGTATCCGGGGAATGCTTCCAGAAACAGGGGAAGAAGCCGCAGTACTAGGAGCAGAGACTGGCGGTACAGCAACAGGAGTGGTATTGCTTGCTGCAACTAGTGCAGAGAGTTGAGCTGTTATAGCCTCTAGTTTGGAATCCACACTCTGCAACTGTGTGGTATGGGTTCCCAACATCTGTCCCTGAAGATAAACCACTCTTGCTACCTCATTTGGCTCCATGGCCCAAGTATAATGTAATGCTTGTGGGATATTCCACTAACAGACTGAACTTGGCCAGTAGTCTTGTTATCCCGGCGTGGAGCCGGAATGATAGGGAATATCCCAGAGCAGAGAAAGTTCACAAGATGAGGTAAGCGGTACTCACCACAGGCAGGATACTACTTGGCGGTAACAGGCAGAAAATCAGGGATAGATCATCAGAAAGGTTAGACAGGCAGGGTTTGGTAACAGTAAGGCAGTCTAGAGGTAAACCACTAGGATGGTCAGGCAGGCCGGGTTTGGTAACAGTAATGCAGTCCAGAGCAATAGGGGGTTAAACGAACAGAGTAGTTAGACAGGCAGAGTTCAGCAGCAGTATATCAATCCAGCAGTTAAGGGGTAAACAGGCAGAGTGGTCAGACAAGCAGAGTTCAGCAACGATATAACAGTCAGCATATAGCAACAATAACACCCCGGAGAACAGAAAGTAATACCTATACTTGGGCACAGGTGAATGTAAGTGAAGTATTTACAGAGCTGCAGGGTTCGCGCCACAGGAGGAATACAGACCGGAATGAGGAAGGGAGGGAGCGTGCGGCGATGACATCACCGCCGCACGCAGACATAAGCAGACTCCCCTCTAGGCAACGAGCAGCAAGCGCCGCGTCCCTAGCAATAGCTAGAGCAGCGCGACAGACACAAATTATTTAAACTTTGTTTATAATTTTAGTGACATAGCTCCGATAGTTATAATGGGGGTTTTTACTATTTAGTATAGTTTTATTACAGTCAAGTAGTTTGCAGACAGTAGGCAGTATGTGGGAGTATGTAGGTTAGGCATGATGTAGGTGGTCAGGGGGAGTTAGCTGGGCGGTACAAGGGAAATGTAGCATAGCTCTGTTGTAGGTGGTCAGTGCAGGGGGAGTGTAGGCTAGATGTGACTTAAGTACAGACGTTTAGGGGGAGTTAGCGGGGCATGCTAGTGGGAGTACGCTGCACTTTGATTCAAACATATTGCTACCTGTGTGATATGTTCGAATCAGTGAAGTGCAGTTTGTGAGGAGGGTAGCAGTCATGTATGTCTCGCCAGATATCAGCTGTCTAGACTACATCACCTGAGGTAGTTAGCGTAGGTGTAGTGCAACTTAGGTCCCGCCGGCAATATTTGGAGTGTGCCTACACAGAAATTATGTTTAGTTATAGTGAGTTCTATGAAGTAGGCCTACACGACATAGACAAATAGGGACCCCCTATTTCTATTATCAAATTTGCTAAGTGCTGCTTTTTAGTGTTCTTGCAAAAGGATAACATTCTTAAAAAACTGCAGCCATATAGTGATTCCCACACATGCACACTCCTGAGCTTACGTCCCTGCTTTTCAACAAAAAGGTACCAAGAGAATGAAAAGAATGACAATAAAAGTCAATTTGAATGTTGTTTAAAACTGCATTCTCTGTCTGGATCATGAAAGGTTTGGGTTTGGGTTTCATGTCCCATTAAATATTTAGCTAGGAATAATTGAACAGTTCATGTAATTGAGATGTCAAAACCTTCTGGGTCCAAGAATGAAATGATGCCCCCCACCCAGCCATAGGCAGTAGTCTCAAAGATTAAAGTTTTGTAGACACTGATACCCAACTGATGGACCCCATATGAGAAAGCCTATTAGCCAGAACATGCTCTGATTATGTGTGCCCCCCCCCCACAAAGACTGGCCTTGCTGTCCCAGCATTTTACTGGACAGTAATCAAGTGTGACACTTCCAAATAGTCCACTTCAACTTCTCCAAGGACACACACAAGATTATTTTGTTGTTGATAAACATTATGCTTTTCCTTAACACCTGAGCAGCAACATGTATTGAAATGTTATATTGACTTTGGAAGACTACTATAGGGGATGATGGAGATTCCTGTGCTTGCACTTTTCAATGTGCCACGACCAGCAGTATAACGGCAATGAGCTCAATGTACTGTAAACAAACCACACACATGAGAGGGAAGGTCAAGCACTAATATTCTTATTTTAGAACCTAAGGGGTCAGCATCAGGGGTAAAGGTAGGCTTCAGCCATCTGAGGCACTTCTCAACTCATGAGGAAACAAAATACCAATGTTCCTCCTTGTTGTGTTGCTTTACATCCATGATTGTGTGCTGCAAATGGGGAAGAAGACAGCTGGGTAATTTGTTTCATTTTAGTGACAAATGAGCTGCATTTCCAAATAATCATGTCTGGAAATGTGCCTATGCTTCAAGGGACAGTTAACATCAGAGTTTTGGTTGTTTAAATAAATAGATAATCCCTTTATTACCCATTCCTCAGTTTTGCATAACCAACACAGTTATAATAATACACTTTTTACCTCTGTGATTACCTTGTATCTATGCCTCTGCAAACTGCCCCCTTATTTAAGTTCTTTTGACAGACTTGCATTTTAGCCAAACAGTGCTTACTCCTAGGTAACTTCACGTGCATGAGCTCAATGTTATCTATGTGACACACATGAACTAACGCCCTCTAATGGTGAAAAACTGACAAAATGCATTCACATAAGAGATGGCCTTCAAAGTCTAAGAAATTAGCATATGAGCCTACCTAGGTTTAGCTTTCAACTAAGAATACCAAGAGAACAAAAAAAATTGATAAAAGTAAATTGAAAAGCTGATTAGAATGACATGCCCAATTTGAATCATGAAAGTTTATTTTAGACTTGACTGTCCCTTTAATCACTACATAAAGAAAGAACATTTAATCTCTTATTTAAAGTTGCTTATTATTACATTTGTACATCCAAAGCTTAAAATGGGAAGGGCTATTAGTTACAGTGAAATAAAATACTTAAAGCTCTTCATAAAGTAAATAATATCCATTAAAAGTACCATAAAGCCAATCTCAAACTATGCAAATAACTAATCACTTTGTAAAAAAAAATAAAAAAAAATGTATTTATAAAACCCCGAAAACCAAAATAAATTCCTTCTAAAAAACAAAATGTATGCTTACCTGATAAATGTATTTCTTTCTGGATATGGTGAGTCCACAATGTCATCATTTACTGTAGGGAATATCACTCCTGGCCAGCAGGAGGTGGCAAAGAGCACCACAGCAAATCTGTTAAGTATCACTTCCCTTCCCACAAACCCCAGTCATTCGACCGCAAGGAAATGGAAAAAGGAATAGTACAAAGGTGCAAAGGTGCCTGAGGTGCAATCAAAAATAACTGTCTTAAAATAAAGGGTGGGGTTGTGGACTCACCATATCCGGAAAGAAATATATTTATCAGGTAAGCATAAATTTTGTTTTCTTTCCTAAGATATGGGGAGTCCACAACATCATCATTTACTGTTGGGAATCAATACCCAAGGTCAGGGCCGCCATCAGGGGGTGAATAGGGTGATTTTTTTTTTTACATTTTGACAGCCACTAGAGGGCACTACAGCAGAGTGCTATTGAGCGTGGGTAATGTCTTTACAAGGAGTAAAGCATTAGCAAACCACTATGTGCAGTGTGAGATAGATTTGGCTCTTCAGTTTGTACAGTGTGTGCCTGAGTCAGACAGCAGATCACTTTCATTTGCAGAGTAGGTAGGACTTAATTTACTAAATGTTTTTTATTTATCTGTGCAATTTCGGATTTTAACTTCAGTGTGTTAGCTGTATGGTGGGGCTAGGGGTCCATAAAAACTATTTTTTTAGCAATATGCTGCAGTGTATTTATGATTTTTTTGACAATGCTGTAGAAATTCTATATTTAATTTTAAACCATGCACAAAAAAAATCCTCCTCTATGCATAAATGGTGGGCGCCCTTTTGGCAGATTGATTTTTTTAATATGTATATATATATATAATTTTGTTTAATATATATATATATATATATATATATATATATATTACATTCCAGTTTACTGCCCCTTTATGCAAGGACTTTCCAGATGCCAAGAGGCAATTTATCTAAAGATTGCTAAGATTGCTCTGTGTTTTAAATGAGACAGGTTAACTTAACACTGTTCAGTTTACACTACAGCTGACTTAATTTTGAAATACATACAAATAAGCCTAAAACCTGCATTTAACCAGATCTAATTGTATGAGACTGAGTACCACAGCTTATGATTCCACCAAGACCATATAGAATATAGCATTTTCAAAATCCATAAGTACAGCTGACAGATGGGAACATTTGTACACCAGATTTGAAGTGTTGCTCTTGGTTGGGGAAAATGGGGGGGGGGAACCCCCAAACATAGGTCAACCTTTCAAAAGTACTTTTCTTCATCTACCCATTCTGACAGATCAATAATGTACAGTTTTGAATTCACAGAAGTATTTTTGTTTGTACATTTACAAATATGATTCTTTAAAAAGTGATCTCTTAATTTCTGCTACTTTTTTTATCATACATGTCACACACTGTTGATTTAGGGGATGTTAATGTGCAGACATTTTACCTCCTGTGAGTGTTTCTGTGGGTGTCTGTGTTTGTCATTGTGCTTTTGCTAGTGTCTCTATGAGTGTGTAGGTATTTTTATTTCTGTGGGTCTCTCTGTGAGGGTTTGTGTGTTTGTCTTTGTGCATTTCCTGTGGGTGTCTGTGAGTATGTGTCTTTGTGTATTTTCTGAGGCTGTCTCTGTGGGTGTTTTCTTGGGTGTATGTGCAAGTTTGTGTGTCCATTGTTTGTTCCATTTTAGGACATTTTGACCTTACTACTGATTATTCACATCTTTCTACAGACTTTGAGACTAATGAGATCTTTCCGGAAGTCACCAATCCACCACTTAAGCTTTAAATTATTGTTTAGGCAATTCAGTGCCCTTCCTTTCAGCCACTGCATGCTGTTGTCATCATATAGTTTGCATCTTCCTTGACAAAAAGATAATCAGAACTCTATATTTTGTCTTGTAAATCTCCTTTTTTGACAAACCTGTAGTCGACATCATTACTTGTCAGGTCAATGTAAACAAGTGCTAGTGTCTGTGTGGGTGTCTGTATCTGAGATTGTTTGTGTGTTTCTTTGTGTGTTTGCTAGAGTGTCTATATGTGAATCCTTATGTGTGTCTGTGTGTTTCTGTGTTACTACCTTTACAAAATTTCCAAGTTTGACTACACTTAAGTAAAAAGTGCATATACCTTTTAGTCACTTGTTCAAAAATTGCACATATCAAAAAGGGGGGGGGCCCTGATCAATGGTTAATTAAGGGGCCCCAAAATTTCTAGTGGCGGCCCTGCCCAAGGTATAGGACACAGATGACTAAGGAGGGACAAGACAGGTAGACCTATAAAAAGAAGGTACCACCGTTTGGAGAACCTTTCTGCCAAAAGGCAAAACAATAAAATTTCCAAAATCTTGAAAAAGTATGCAGAGAAGAACTGTTGCAACCTTGCAAACTGTTCCACAGAATCTTCATTGGTGAAGACCCAAAAAGAGGAAACATCCCTCATGGAAAGAGGTGTAATTCTCTCAGGAGGCTGCTAACCAGCAGTCTCAAAGAAAACCAAATTATACTTCTCAACCATAAAGAAGAGAAGTATCAGTAGTTTTCTGACCCTACATTTCCCTGAGAAACATACAAACAGGGCAGAAATTGACGGAAATCCAGAGAAACCCAACATCAAACGAAGAACCACCTTATCATAAAGAAAGATAAGATAAGGCGATCACACTGCAATCCAAGAGTACCAAAACTCTCCGAGCAGAAGAGATAACAAAAAGAAACAAAGCCTTCCAAGATAGAAACGTAATATCAATGGAAAGTAAAGGCTCAAACGGAGTCTGCTGAAAAAATTCTAAGAGCAAGGATAAAGTACCAAAGAGGAGCAACAGACGTAAAACACAGGCCTGCTTCTGACTAGGGCCTGACAAAAAGATAGAACATCTGGCACATCCGCCAGGCGTTAGAGAAACAATTCCTTCTCCAGACCTTCCTGGATAAAGGACAAAATTTTAGTAATCCTGACCTGACTCCAAGAGTAGTCCTGGATTCACATCAATAAAAGGTATTTACGCCATACCCTATGGAAAATATTCCGAACTTGAATTAAGGTCACAATGACTGACTCAGAAAAACCATGCTTAGATAAAATCAAGCGTTCAATCTCTGAGCAATCAGCTTCAGAGAAACGAGATCTGGATGAAAGAATGAACCCTGTGTTAGAAGGTCCTTCATCCAAAGCAACCTCCAAGGTGGAAAAGAGGACATCTTCACCAGGACTGTATACCAGGTCCAGCGAATTCATGCAGGAGGTATTAGAATAATCAATGTTCTCTCCTGTTGATACGAGCAATGACTCGTGGAAGGAGAGCAAACAGAGGAAACAGGTATGCTAGACTAAAAACCCCAAGGAACCGCCAAAGCAACTATCAGGACGGCCTGCTAATCTCTTGACCTTGAACCGTACCTTAGAAACTTGGCGTTCTGCCGAGACGCCATCAGATCTAACTCCAGAACCCCCCCATTTGAGGGTTAATCTGGAGAACACCTCCGGATCGAGAATCCACTCCCTGTGATGAAAATTCTGTCTGATCAGGAAGTCCTCTTCCCAGATGTCCACTCCTAGAATGTGGATGGCAGATAGACAGCCAATGTGAGCTACCGCCAACTGAACGAAACCAACCCACATCTACATGGCTAAGGAACTCTGTTACTCCTCGAGCCACTGAGGTTATATTGTCTGACTGGAGCCTGATAAACCGGCTAAGGACAACAGAGGACAAGCCCTCAGAGCATTGCAAATCACTCTCTACTCCAGGATGCTGATGAGGAGAACAGACTCATCTGGAGTCCAAGGCCCTTGCGCCTTTAACGAGTTCCAGACTGCTCCTTGCTGGGCTGGCATCCGTGGTCACAATCACCCAGGAATGTCTCCAACCCTGAGACAGATACTCCTGAGAAACTACCACTGAAAAAAGTATCTTACAGCTGAACCAGATCTATCCTCTGAAATATATCTGAATGGTCACTGCGCCATTGACTGAGCATGTTTAACTACAGAGCTCTCAATGGACTTGAGAAAAGGGATGACGACCCTGGAACCCTCAGACCAATTTCCTCCATACATTAGACACTGAAAAGTGAAGGAAAAATCAGCTACAGCTGGATTCAAACTCCCAACTCTGGTTATAAGATGGCTACACCATCTGCCTGACCACTATAGCCTTCTGTTGGCCGAACAGCAGACTGTAGAGAGAGGAAAGAGGAAGAAATCTTTGATTGTCTGACGTTATCAGAATTGTTATCCATGATAATAATTCTAACAAAGGTTCCTCACCCTTGTAGTAGGAACAAGAGAACTCTTCCCTAAATTCACATCCCATCCATGGGAACATAGAAAAGACAGGATCTCTTGAAAAAGAGTTTGCTCGAAGAAAAGGATGAAGCCTAAACCATATATTGTCCAGGAGGGCACCCCTGCAATTCTCCAAGACCAAAAGAATCATTCTAGAATGACGAATCTCCTAAACTTGAGAAGAATCAAAGGAGAATGTATACTACTTTGAAGGACTGAACTTGTGAGAAACTTGAGATAAATACCTAGATCCTGTTCTCTGACTGGAACCGGAACTATCACTCCCAAAGAGGAAGGTCCTGAACCCAGTTCAAGAAAGCCTCTCAACATACCTGGACTGCAGATACTCTAGAAAATCTGCCCCTGGGAGGAAAACTTAGATTGCTACCCCCTGGACCCTGACTGGTTGGGATTCCAAGAAACTGCACTGTCCCTGCAGTAAAAGACTTTCCTCTAGACTATTCCACTTGACATGTCGTAGAAAGATTTTCCCCACCCGTAAGTCAGGGGATAAATCTGCCAGACCAGGTCTAAACAAGGTCTCACCCATGTAAGGAAGCGCCAGAAGCTTGGATTTGGAAGAAACATAAAAAATAATCCAGATATTGCCACGGTAGTCACATGTCTTGGTCAAATTGCATATCGAACCTGCATCTGCAGTATTAAAAATTCTAGGCTGTGCCACTAAGCCACAGATAGGCTTTCCAGCTGACCAAGATATAAGCCACAACGCCCCGCAGGATAGTACAGCAAGTCTAAGTAGACAAGGCATTGCTCTAGATGACCAAATAAACCTCCAGCTTTTTATCATGGATCCGCAAAGGAGCAGCTATCCTCTATAGGGATTGAAGTTCTCTGAGCCATAGTAGAAAAAGCTCCCTTCTACTTAAGCATGTCAATGGAGCCAACGACAGGAAAATCCTTTAACGGACGGGAGACAGGGAGAAAAGCATCCCTAGTTTCTCCTATTCCTGTGGAAATTTCTATAGCATGTCCAAAAACACTTCCTCAAGGAAAGAACATCCAAAAAAATGATAAGTTTAATAACCTTCCAAGGATTGACAATGGCAGGGTTATCGATGCCGTCCAAGTAACCAAAACCTCCTTTAACAATACAGGAGGTGTTCTAGCATACATCTGAAGGTGACCACTTCAGTAACAAATGAAGGAATTATACTGTCCGAATCTGAAATTCTACCCTCGGAACTACCAGCGAAACCACCTCAACAGGCATAGGAAAGAGCAACCTGTGGAGCAGAAACCTTACTATCTGATTTCTTTTTTATATTATTTTTTAATTTCCTCTTGCATTTTCCCCTTAAGAAAGGAAAAGCAGATAAAGCTACAGATACCACAGAGGATACCTGAGCTGAAAAATCTGCAGGCAAATATACTCCTCCAGGAGATTGAGAGGAACCACAGGGCACTGCATGGGATGCTGTAGAGGCTTGGGACGTTTAAGGAGAAAGCTGTGGCATTGCCTGAACAGCATCATCCTGGGAGACATGAGTCTCATAGGGCAAAATCAGTACCTTCAATATCTTAGGCTAAACATGCCGCACATATTTGTATAGACAAATTGTTTCTAAAAATGTCATAATAGTCATGAGGCTCAAATAACAAGAAGAGCTTTATATTACAAAAGGTTCTTTAAGAAATATGAGGGAAAAAACAAATTGGTCCTCATGAGCCAAAATAAATTAGGCCTAGGAACAGGCCCCTGTTCCAATACCAAAAATATAAACCCCAATCCAATGATCTCTGTTAAAAGGGATTTAACACATTACTGACCACTAAACGACAGTGGTATAAAACTTTATATTTTATTTATAAAATATACACTCTGGTATCTTATATCTACAAATTATAGTAAGATTTCACTTCATTGGATAGCATTCCTGTTACACTTGTATGACATATTTGCAGGGTATATGTCACACCAGGAAGCCGTAACTACTAAATATTTTAAATATTTTTAGTCACTACTACTGAGTCACTAACTTTAATGTTCTGTCCCTTTAAATTAGACATACTAATACAGAGTAAATCTACTCTGGTGTTCTGTATTAGGGCAGCAAAATGTTAGGAAAATGCAGCAAGGCCCACCTTACAAGTTTCTAACTGCATTAAAGCCACCACTGCCCTACTGAAGAGACTAACATGGAGTATGGCTAGACCCAAATGTAGCTAAAGAATCCAATTTCCTTCAGGCACCAAAACTTCACCTCCTCCATGCACCATGGCAAAGAGAATGACTGAGGTTTGTGGGAAGGGGAGTGATACTTAACAGCTTTGCTGTGGTGCTCTTTGCCTCCTCCTGCTGGCCAGGAGTGATTTTCCCAACAGTAAATGATGATGTTGTGTACTCACCATATCTTAGGAAAGAAACATTTTGTTTCTTGGTACATGTCTGAAATTTTACTTGTGCTCCTCTGTAAAAGGTCACAATGTACTTTTACAGTTAAAAGGGGCATTCCAGACAAAATTGGAATCCATGTGGATGCATTTCAGTTTTGAATAGAAGCATTTTTGTAATATACATGTATTATTTAAAGAAAATGCTTCTTATAAAAGCTATAGATGTTTCAAAAGTGTATTAAAGTATGCACCGTGCTCCAGCATTTAAAACACAGCACTTGTTCAGAGAGCCGAAGGTGCTTGTACCCTCTGGTAATAACTCAATTTGTTAATTTGTGACATGATACAAGTCCCACTGGCACTCTGAGCAGCTGCAGTATTTAAAATGCTAGTGCACTGAGAATATCTAGATATGCTAAAACATTGATCATTTTTACTGGAATAATTTTTGCTAATACATCTATATTGCAAAGATATTTCTAATCAAGGATGTAATTCATCTATGTGCATTTACATTTTGACCAGAATGTCCCTTTAGGCACTGCACTTGCATACTAGAATCAATAGATTTTTTTTTATAAAAAAGTGAATTATTCTGCCACTCTTCCACAAAATATCTATTGGAATAATGTTCTGTTTACCCTATAAAAAGGGACATAAGGCCAACTAACTCCCTGTTAAATATAAAAAAAAAATATTCATGTAGCGGTTTGAGCTGCAGGAGTGACTAAAGTTTTTTCAGAATTATATAATTGACTAATAATTAAAACACCTCTGATTCAGCTATTAAGGCCAATATCTTTTGGAGTTATGAACATCTAAACATGCAGACTTGTAATAGGAACGCTGAAATTTAACGGCCATTCAGCTCAAATACAAATGTCTCTACATGGCCTCAGCAGAGGATATTTAACCTGGCAATCAAAATGTAACTCCTTCAATGTGTTCACAATGGTTCAATTTACTTCACAGAGTGCATTCAATTGTTGGAAAATATATCCTTTACCTTTGTTTTGTCATTTAAAATAACAGTTTTGCCTGTCAAAACCACACTCTATACTGAAAATATAACTAATACTATATTCTGTGTAGAAATGCAATGTAAACAGGAGACTGAAGCATAAATTAATCTCTCAGTGGGGAAAAAAGAAAGAAAGAAAGAAAGAAAGAAAGAAAGAATGCGAGAGAGAGAAAAAGAGAGAGTGCGAGAGAGAGAAAAAGAGAGAGTGCGAGAGAGAGAAAAAGAGAGAGTGCGAGAGAGAGAAAAAGAGAGAGTGCGAGAGAGAGAAAAAGAGAGAGTGCAAGAGAGAGAAAAAGAGAGTGCAAGAGAGAGAAAAAGAGAGAGTGCGAAAGAGAAGAAAGAGCATGCAACAGAAAAAAAGAAAGCAAGAGTGAGAGGGAGAAAAAGAAAGAAAGAGTGCAAGAGAGAAAAAGAGAGAGTGCGAGAGAGAAAAAGAGAGAGTGCGAAAGAGAGAAAAAGAGAGAGTGCGAAAGAGAGAAAAAGAGAGAGTGCGAAAGAAAAAGAGAGAGTGCGAAAGAAAAAGAGAGAGTGCGAAAGAAAAAGAGAGAGTGTGAAAGAAAAAGAGAGAGTGCGAAAGAGAGAAAAAGAGAGAGTGCGAAAGAGAGAGTGCGAAAGAGAGAAAAAGAGAGAGTGCGAAAGAGAGAAAAAGAAAGAGTACGAAAGAGAGAAAAAGAGAGAGTGCGAAAGAGGGAAAAAGAGAGAGTGCGAAAGAGAGAAAAAGAGAGAGTGCGAGAGAGAGAAAAAGAGAGAGTGCGAGAGAGAGAAAAAGAGAGAGTGCGAGAGAGAGAAAAAGAGAGTGTGAGAGAAAAAGATTGCAAGAGAGAAAAAGAGTGCGAGAGAGAAAAAGAAAGTGCGAGAGAGAAAAAGAAAGTGTGCGAGAGAGAAAAAGAAAGTGTGCGAGAGAGAAAAAGAAAGTGTGCGAGAGAGAAAAAGAAAGTGTGCGAGAGAGAAAAAAGAGCATGCAAGAGAAAAAAAAGAAAGCAAGAGTGCGAGGGAGAAAAAGAAAGAAAGAGTGCAAGAGAGAAAAAGAAAGTGCGAGAGAAAAAGAAAGAGTTGCGAGAGAAAAAGAGAGTGCGAGAGAGAAAAAGAGAAAGAGTGTGAGAGAGAAAAAGAGAGAGCGAGAGAGAAAAGAGAGAAAGAAAAAAAGAGTGCAAGAAAAAGAAAGTGCGAAAAAAAAAAAAAAAGAGTACGAGAAAAAGAGTGCAAGAGAGAGAAAGAAAGCGAGAAAAAGAGAGAAAAAGAGAGAGCAAGAGAGAAAAAGAAAGAAAAAAAGAAAGAGAGAGAGCGTGAGAGAGCGCGAGAGAGAGAGAAAAAGAAAGAAAAAGTACGAGAGAGAAAGAAAGAAAGAAAGAAAGAAAGAGAAAAAGAGAAAGAGCGTGCGAGAAAAACATAAATTATGACTTACCAGATAATTTTCTTTCCTTCGATACAGGGAGAGTCCACAGCTGCATTGATTACTTGTGGGAATACATAACCTGGCCACCAGGAGGAGGCAGATACCCCAGCCAAAGGCTTAAATACCTCCCCCCACTTCCTCTATCCCCCAGACATTCTGCAGAGGGAACAAGTAACAGTAGGAGAAATATCAGGGTGAAAAAGGTGCCAGAAGAAAAATAATTTAAAATTTAGGGCCCTCCAACAGAGAGCACGGGCGGTAGCTGTGGACTCTCCCTGTATCGAAGGAAAGAAAATTATCTGGTAAGTCATAATTTATGTTTTCCTTCTAAATACAGGGAGAGTCCACAGTTGCATTCATTACTTGTGGGAAAATAATACCCAAGCTACAGAGGACACTGAATGCTAATGGGAAGGACAAATATGAGGCGGCCCAATCTGAGGGCACCACAGCCTGCAAAAAACCAACTCCCGAAGGCTTCCATAGAAGCAAAACTTAAAGAAAAAGAATGCAGGATGTTAGGAGGACCAAGTAGCCGTCCATCAATCAGAACCATAGGAACTTATGTCAGAGACCCCCAAAGATGTCACCGCACTCAAACTGAGTCATAGACCTCTAAGGAGGCTTGTGTCCCGCTGTTTCCTAAAGCCAGCAAAACACACACCTCCACCAACAAGGAGGGAGTAATCAGCTTCCAAACCTTGTACACTTCAAGGTAAGATTCCCCAAAAAAAGAGGAGAACTTCATCCCATTTGAACAATGGATAACCCTATCAGAAGGGAGAACCCAATAAGGAAAACATATTGTAATAGTTGCAACACCTGAATTATAACACTTTGAAACATCACAACAGATAAAATAAGTCCTTACATACAATTCAAACCCCCCTCCTGTACAGGTACAAAGGAAAACCAATGTAACTCCTGAAGGACAAATTCCACCCCAAAGGAGCAGGAAATAGACCTGCCAATCCTGCCACAGGCAGTGCCCTATCAAAATAATTTAACCCTTGGAAGATCAAAGATTTCTGAACCAAGTACCAACAGATAGGAAAAACTACCTGTGAAAACATACTAGAGAAAGGAAACATAATTGGGTCCATCTGCAACCTTCCGCTTGCCAGGCAGTTAGGCCAACCCAAATTATCTTGGCAGGCAGCCCCTTAAACAAGAACTAGTTAGACAAACCCTTCACCGGCTCATTTTAGAGGGGGAGAAGATACTCTAAAAACCAGAAGAAAGTCCAGACAAGCTATCTCCTCCCGACACCAGAAGGGAGACCTCCACGCTTAGAATAGGAGACGAGGAACCAGAAACAAATTGAAGGGAAGACCGATAAAACCAGCTTGCAAGCACACATTCAAGGTGCAAGTAGCTGCAGCAGGTTTCAAACTTTAAACATTCTGCCTGCTAGGCATCTAAACTAACCATCAGGCTACTACAGATCAAAACTTCTAGAAAGGAAAACCTTCTCTCGACTAGGTCCCAGCGATCCCTCGCAAATCGCCCGGAAGGTGTAAGAGACCCTAACCATGTAGGTCCCCACCACAAAGGAACTCTCAGATAGCGAAGCTTCTAACTGTGCAGACACACACCCGGGCATAAAAAAGGGCAATAGTCTCATCAGATGCCCACTACAGAGAGAATTGGGCCATCCTTGAAAAAGAACGACATGGCCGAAAAAAAAGGTTACAAAAGACCTCCTCAGAATTTAAGAAACCTGTCACAGCAGGATTCAAAATTCCAAGCCTACAGCTTGCTAAACCAGAAAACCAATCTTGGTTGCCATGAAGGCCATAGGACCTCAGATGAGAACTCGATCTGCTTTCCTCAGATCCACAGTCGAGAACCTCTGGATAGACAGAACAAAAAATGGACGATCGCAAGTAACATCCGCTCCAAAAGGGCACCCTCAGAGAATGAAGTGCCACCAAGAGCCGTGGTGGGCCTCCCACCAACAAATAAAGACCCTACTGTCTACACAGGAGGGACTCACTAAGACACAAATAATTCACTCACTAAGAGGTCCCGACTGGTATGAAGCTAGCAAACCAGACCTTAGAGTAAAATGCTCAACTGGAAGGAGAAAGCCCCCAAGATAATTGGAAGGAAAATTCTCTACCCTACTCTCACCCAGCTGACAGGGAAGATATCAAGACAAAACTGCCCCAGTGTACTAGGATAAAGATTACCCAATACCGGGAGATCAGAACACTGGAGAACGAAACCCCAACCGGTGTCCAAAGGAAAGACTGCTTAGACAGAAAACTAAACCCAAATGTTACGTCAAAGACATGGCCTGTGCTGAATCCATCACCCCCCCCCCCACCACCACCACCGTGCCAATGAAGGCCTGAAGGTGAATTGGAGGGCAGAAACCGATGAAGTATTCTAACTTCACAAGATCAAAGGCCAAGAGCCTTCCTGTCTGAAAAGACCAAGCTGTATCCAAAAGAGTCAGCCTTATGCCAACACCAGACCCCAATCTAGGTCCACCTACAAGGGTGGAATCAGCAGGAAGCAATCCCAAAAGAGTCTACTAGTAGATGCTGGAAAACCAGAACTGTCAAGACTCAGGAGCCACAGCAACACCTAGAAATAGGCTACTGTCACATTAAACCTCAGATCCCAAAGAAAACAGGATCCAACCAGCTTAAACAAGGAAGTAAGAAATGGGTATCCAGCAACAGCAGCTGGATTCAAACCCTCAACCTTCTAGTTGCAAGTCACAGAAATAATCAGGCTACACTGGACTGCTTGTCAGTATATTTATGAAAATCGTAGTAGTGCTATCCAAATAATATATCAGCTTATGGCAGGGTTATGACACAATACAAACGATAATTTTCCTTAAAAATAGAAACCCTTAATCAACATGCATCTACTAGAAACAATTAATATAAATATCTGAATTCTTTTATTTAGTTAATATCCATAAACATATTGAAATATATTTGCAATAAAAGGAAATGAAATAATATTATATGCGCTTGAAAACTATTTAAATATGCTATGTAAAGTTCATACACGCTTATCTTTAAAACCAACCTTATTTACAAATCTTTTAACATCCAAGCAATACAATTTTAAACTGTGCTCTTAAGCAATAGGATAATATATATATATATATATATGTGACTACCAATTTGAAATACAATGTACACTTCTGAATTATTATTATATATTTGCATAGATGAAACAATTTAGTAGCAAAAATTTGTTTAACCATACACAGGCTGAATACTAGTAAAAATGCAGACTGTTCTCTAAATCCATTAAATACAAGTTGACTATGCTCTCACCAATTCCCTTTTTGTTTCAAGTTTTTAAAAATTAGAACAATATATACTTCACCAATTTTGAACCAATTCGTAGCGGTCTTTAGGTCATCTCATTCGAAGGAAGGTTTTTGCACAAATCAAGGTTAAGTTTTGAGCTCCTTGCTGAAGTGAAATTTTCCCAGGTATATTGCAGCCAAAATCAGATCACTCGTTTCAGCAAGTTACAGACAACTGTCCCTTGTGCATTCACTACTCCCATTATATGTAATCATAGATGACCTGTTTCGTTCACGCCCTTTTTGCTTGTCCCTTGTCATTGGATAATTGGTTTAGTATACATTGTTGTTATGGAAACACCCACGGAGCCTTGTCCCTTGTCATTGGATAACCGGAATATCTCATTCCCAACAGCCAAAAGGCTTTCTGGCTGTAGTTCTCTCATGGCAACACCGGGTGGCAGTATTACAAACAGACACAGCAATATCATTTTTAAACATTTGAACAACCTAAATCAGTATTTCTATGAAAGGGTTATTCATTTATCATAATTTACTGCAACAACTATTTACAATATTTGTTTTGGATAAGTTATATCTTAATGAATTTTCTGATCATTTTGATATGAAACATCAAATACATCTAACATTATATTAAAATAATTTATATTTCATTTAGCCTAACAGAAAATTTATATTTCATAGTCATATCACATCAAAGTAACTTCCATATCTTCATCTCACTATATTTTAAAAGATGTATTTAAAACTTTATAAACATTTATTGCACATTCATATATGACTTATTTCATCTCACGCAGGCATTCCATCTGAAATAAAGTAATAAGTGTCATTAATTATTTCTTTCCAGGTCCACAAGTATTTATTTATATTCTTAAAAACACAGAGGCTAAGTAAGATCTTTTATGTTTTCAAAACATATATATATATTTTTTGAAATATATATATATATATATATATATATGCACATTCATTTCTATGTAGATCTGAGATGATATAAAATCCAGCAGATTATGCATTGTTCCCTTTGTAAAATGTATTTAATTCAGTATTGTACTGTATTCCAACAAGAATATGCCATATTTTATGTTTCTTATAAGCCCAGGATGTATGAACCTTCTTCATGCAGATCTGAGATTATATGTCTGAAAAATATAAACACTACAGAGGTTATTAAACATTTTTGACTGATTAAAACAGTTACCTCCCAAGCTTAGCAAATATCCATGTAATAATAGAGAATTAGACAATTTCCCAAATTTCTATATTTAATACATTCTGAGACATGCATTCAAATAGAAAGAAAAAACATAATTTATGCTTACCTGATAAATTCCTTTCTTCTGTAGTGTGATCAGTCCACGGGTCATCATTACTTCTGGGATATTACTCCTCCCCAACAGGAAGTGCAAGAGGATTCACCCAGCAGAGCTGCATATAGCTCCTCCCCTCTACGTCACCCCCAGTCATTCGACCAAGGACCAACGAGAAAGGAGAAACCAAGGGTGTAGTGGTGACTGGAGTATAATTTAAAAAATAACTGCCTGCCTTAAAAACAGGGCGGGCCGTGGACTGATCACACTACAGAAGAAAGGAATTTATCAGGTAAGCATAAATTATGTTTTCTTCTGTTAAGTGTGATCAGTCCACGGGTCATCATTACTTCTGGGATACCAATACCAAAGCAAAAGTACACGGATGACGGGAGGGATAGCCAGGCTCTTTATACAGAAGGAACCACTGCCTGAAGAACCTTTCTCCCAAAAATAGCCTCCGAGGAAGCAAAAGTGTCAAATTTGTAAAATTTGGAAAAAGTATGAAGCGAAGACCAAGTTGCAGCCTTGCAAATCTGTTCAACAGAGGCCTCATTCTTGAAGGCCCAAGTGGAAGCCACAGCTCTAGTAGAATGAGCTGTAATCCTTTCAGGAGGCTGCTGTCCAGCAGTCTCATAAGCTAAACGTATTATACTACGAAGCCAAAAGGAAAGAGAGGTAGCAGAAGCCTTTTGACCTCTCCTCTGACCAGAGTACACGACAAACAGAGAAGATGTTTGTCGAAATTCCTTAGTTGCCTGTAAGTAAAATTTTAGGGCACGAACTACGTCCAGATTGTGTAGTAGACGTTCCTTCTTCGAAGAAGGATTTGGGCACAAAGAAGGAACAACAATCTCTTGATTGATATTCCTGTTAGTGACTACTTTAGGTAAGAACCCAGGTTTAGTACGCAGAACTACCTTATCTGAATGAAAAATCAAATAAGGAGAATCACAATGTAAGGCTGATAACTCAGAGACTCTTCGAGCCGAGGAAATAGCCATTAAAAATAGAACTTTCCAAGATAACAACTTTATATCAATGGAATGGAGGGGTTCAAACGGAACGCCCTGTAAAACGTTAAGAACAAGGTTTAAACTCCATGGCGGAGCAACAGTTTTAAACACAGGCTTAATCCTCGCCAAAGCCTGACAAAAAGCCTGAACGTCTGGCACTTCTGACAGACGTTTGTGTAACAGAATAGACAGAGCTGAGATCTGTCCCTTTAATGAACTAGCGGATAAACCCTTTTCTAAACCTTCTTGTAGAAAGGACAATATCCTAGGAATCCTAACCTTACTCCAAGAGTAACCTTTGGATTCACACCAATATAGGTATTTACGCCATATCTTATGGTAAATCTTTCTGGTAACAGGCTTCCTAGCCTGTATTAAGGTGTCAATAACTGACTCAGAAAACCCACGTCTTGATAAAATCAAACGTTCAATTTCCAAGCAGTCAGCTTCAGAGAAGTTAGATTTTGATGTTTGAAAGGACCCTGTATCAGGAGATCCTGTTTCAGAGGTAGAGACCAAGGTGGACAGGATGACATGTCCACCAGGTCTGCATACCAAGTCCTGCGTGGCCATGCAGGTGCTATTAGAATCACTGATGCTCTCTCCTGTTTGATTCTGGCAATCAATCGAGGAAGCATCGGGAAGGGTGGAAACACATAAGCCATCGTGAAGTCCCAAGGTGCTGTCAGGGCATCTATTAGGACTGCTCCTGGATCCCTGGATCTGGACCCGTAATGAGGAAGCTTGGCGTTCTGTCGAGACGCCATGAGATCTATCTCTGGTTTGCCCCAACGTCGAAGTATTTGGGCAAAGACCTCCGGATGAAGTTCCCACTCCCCCGGATGAAAAGTCTGACGACTTAAGAAATCCGCCTCCCAGTTCTCCACTCCCGGGATGTGGATTGCTGACAGGTGGCAAGAGTGAGACTCTGCCCAGCGAATTATCTTTGATACTTCCATCATTGCTAGGGAGCTCCTTGTCCCTCCCTGATGGTTGATGTAAGCTACAGTCGTGATGTTGTCCGACTGAAACCTGATGAACCCCCGAGTTGTCAACTGGGGCCAAGCCAGGAGGGCATTGAGAACTGCTCTCAATTCCAGAATGTTTATTGGCAGGAGACTCTCCTCCTGACTCCATTGTCCCTGAGCCTTCAGAGAATTCCAGACGGCACCCCAACCTAGAAGGCTGGCGTCTGTTGTTACAATTGTCCAGTCTGGTTTGCTGAATGGCATCCCCCTGGACAGATGTGGCCGAGAAAGCCACCATAGAAGAGAATTTCTGGTCTCTTGATCCAGATTCAGAGAAGGGGACAAGTCTGAGTAATCCCCATTCCACTGACTTAGCATGCATAGTTGCAGTGGTCTGAGGTGTAAGCGAGCAAATGGCACTATGTCCATTGCCGCTACCATTAAGCCGATTACCTCCATGCATTGAGCCACTGACGGGTGTTGAATGGAATGAAGGGTGCGGCAAGCACTTTGAAGTCTTGTTAACCTGTCCTCTGTCAGGTAAATCTTCATTTCTACAGAATCTATAAGAGTCCCCAGGAAGGGAACTCTTGTGAGTGGAACGAGTGAACTTTTCTTTTCGTTCACCTTCCATCCATGTGACCTTAGAAAAGCCAGTACTAACTCTGTATGAGACTTGGCAGTTTGAAAGCTTGAAGCTTGTATCAGAATGTCGTCTAGGTACGGAGCTACCGAAATTCCCCGCGGTCTTAGTACCGCCAGAAGAGCACCTAGAACCTTTGTGAAGATTCTTGGAGCTGTAGCCAATCCGAATGGAAGAGCTACAAACTGGTAATGCCTGTCTAGAAAGGCAAACCTTAGATACCGGTAATGATCTTTGTGAATCGGTATGTGAAGGTAAGCATCCTTTAAATCCACTGTGGTCATGTACTGACCTTCTTGGATCATGGGTAAAATTGTCCGAATAGTCTCCATTTTGAATGATGGAACTCTTAGGAATTTTTTTAGGATCTTTAAATCCAGGATTGGTCTGAAAGTTCCCTCTTTTTTGGGAACCACAAACAGATTTGAGTAAAACCCCTGTCCCTGTTCCGACCGTGGAACTGGATGGATTACTCCCATTAACAATAGTTCTTGTATGCAGCGTAGAAACGCTTCTTTCTTTGTTTGGTTTGTTGACAACCTTGACAGATGAAATCTCTCTCTTGGAGGAGAGTATTTGAAGTCCAGAAGGTATCCCTGAGATATTATCTCTAGCGCCCAGGGATCCTGGACATCTCTTGCCCAAGCCTGGGCGAAGAGAGAAAGTCTGCCCCCCACTAGATCCGATCCCGGATCGGGGGCCCTCAATTCATGCTGTTTTAGGGGCAGCAGCAGGTTTCCTGGCCTGCTTGCCCTTGTTCCAGGACTGGTTAGGTCTCCAGCCTTGTCTGTAGCGAGTACCAGATCCTTCTTGTTTTGGAGCAGTGGAAGTTGATGCTGCTCCTGCTTTGAAATTCCGAAAGGAACGAAAATTAGACTGTCTAGCCTTAGGTTTGGCTTTGTCTTGAGGCAGGGCGTGGCCCTTACCTCCTGTAATGTCAGCGATAATTTCTTTCAAACCGGGCCCAAATAAGGTCTGTCCCTTGAAAGGTATATTAAGTAATTTGGACTTAGAAGTTACATCAGCTGACCAGGATTTTAGCCACAGTGCTCTACGCGCCTGAATGGCGAATCCGGAATTCTTAGCCGTAAGTTTAGTTAAATGTACTACGGCTTCCGAAATGAATGAATTAGCTAGCTTAAGTATTCTAAGCCTGTCCGAAATGTCGTCCAGCGTAGCTGAACTAAGGTTCTCTTCTAGAGACTCAATCCAGAATGCCGCTGCAGCCGTGACCGGCGCAATGCATGCAAGGGGTTGCAATATAAAACCTTGTTGAACAAACATTTTCTTAAGGTAACCCTCTAACTTTTTATCCATTGGATCTGAAAAGGCACAGCTATCCTCTACCGGGATAGTGGTACGCTTAGCTAAAGTAGAAACTGCTCCCTCCACCTTAGGGACCGTTTGCCATAAGTCCCGTGTGGCGGTGTCTATTGGAAACATCTTTCTAAATATCGGAGGGGGTGAGAACGGCACACCGGGTCTATCCCACTCCTTAGTAATAATTTCAGTTAGTCTCTTAGGTATAGGAAAAACGTCAGTACTTGTTGGTACAGCAAAATATTTATCCAACCTACACATTTTCTCTGGTATTGCAACTGTGTTACAATCATTCAGGGCCGCTAACACCTCCCCTAGTAATACACGGAGGTTTTCCAGCTTAAATTTAAAATTTGAAATATCTGAATCCAATCTGTTTGGATCAGAACCGTCAGCCGCAGAATGAAGCTCTCCGTCCTCATGTTCTGCAAGTTGTGACGCAGTATCTGACATGGCCCTAGCATTATCAGCGCACTCTGTTCTCACCCCAGAGTGATCACGCTTGCCTCTTAGTTCTGGTAATTTAGCCAAAACCTCAGTCATAACAGTAGCCATATCTTGTAATGTTATTTGTAATGGCCGCCCAGATGTACTGGGCGCCACCATATCGCGCACCTCCCGAGCGGGAGATGCAGGTACTGTCACGTGAGGCGAGTTAGTCGGCATAACTCTCCCCTCGTTGTTTGGTGAAATTTGTTCAATTTGTACAGATTGACTTTTATTTAAAGTAGCATCAATACAGTTAGTACATAAATTTCTATTGGGCTCCACTTTGGCGTTGGCACAAATAGTACAGGTCTCATCCTCTGAATCAGACATGTTTAACACACTAGCAAATAAACTTGCAACTTGGAAATATTATTCAAGTAAAACACAATGAAAAAACGTACTGTGCTTTAAGAAGCACTGAAAGATATATAACAGTTGAAATCAATAAACTTTGAAAAACAAAACACAATTTAGCAAAGGTTTGTTCCCATTAGCAAAGAAAAACTAACCCTGATGGCATAAAAAAGTTAAAGAATAAACGTTTTTTATCACAGTCAACTATAATCTCACAGCTCTGTTAGATTACTTCCCTCAAACAAGCTTTGAAGACCCCTGAGTTCTGTAGAGATAAACCGGAACATGCAGGAAAAAACAATGAGCTTCTGACTGAAATTTTTGATGCGTAGCAAAAGCGCCAAAAAAAGGTCCCTCCCCCTCACACACAACAGTGAGAGAGATCAGTAAACTGTCATTATTAGATCAAGCAACTGCCAAGTGGAAAAATAGTGCCCAAACATTTTATTCACCCAGTACCTCAGAAAATGAAAACGATTTTACATTCCAGCAAAAACGTTTAACATAAATTAAGAGTTATTAAAAAACCTGTTGCTTTGCAATTAGGCTAAAGTCTTATATACACAGTGTAATTCCAGTGAAGTACCATTCCCCAGAATACTCAAATGTTAAATATACATACATGATATTATGTCGGTATGGCAGGATTTTCTCATCAATTCCATTGTCAGAAAATAAAAACTGCTACATACCTCTTTGCAGATTAAACTGCCCGCTGTCCCCTGATCTGAAGTTTACCTCTCCTCAGATGGCCGAGAAACAGCAATATGATCTTAACAACTCCGGCTAAAATCATAGTAAAAACTCTGGTAGATTCTTCTTCAAACTCCACCAGAGAAGGAATAACACACTCCGGTGCTATTAAAAAATAACAAACTTTTGATTGAAGAAATAAAACTAAATAAAATCACCATAGTCCTCTCACACATCCTATCTAGTCGTTGGGTGCAAGAGAATGACTGGGGGTGACGTAGAGGGGAGGAGCTATATGCAGCTCTGCTGGGTGAATCCTCTTGCACTTCCTGTTGGGGAGGAGTAATATCCCAGAAGTAATGATGACCCGTGGACTGATCACACTTAACAGAAGAAAATAAATGATTATTTGCTGTCTGTTCAGTAGGTTCTCAGGGTCACACCTTAGCATTTGTCTTTTGTTTCCCAAGGCCTTCACTGCCCCACATGGGGTCAATCCACGAGTAGTTGTAAAAGTCTTAATACAACATATTTTCTGTTTAGCTATCAGTGCAGACGTGTATTTGATGTTTAGGGATAACTGACACCTACGTGCATAAAAGCTGTTTCCCTATGATTTTGATCAGTTCCAAGGGGGTATTTCAGACGTCTCGTCTCCATGCATTTTGTGTGGTGTCACCTATCTGACAATCTATCCTCTTAATTTGCCTTTTATGACTCATCCTGTCTCAAACTGTAAGTTGATTATAGCAAATTTGGTATGGGCTTCATGTTCACACTTTAGCTAGGAATGACTCTTTTAAAGTAATCCTTAAGAGTTTCCTGTGTAATTGAAGAAGTGGGGGAGAACTAAACCTGTCTGAAGTCAGTTCTTCTGAATGCAATGAGTTATTTTTCTACTGATCAGTGAAATATCTGATCAAAGGTACAGATTTATTAATCTTGAAATATATGATTAAAATATATATTTATTAACCTCACATATACCTTGACATGCTCTAAGCCAGAAAGATATCTTTAGCCTAAATCCCGGTAGAAAGGACCGTGAATTCCCATTGACCAAAGAGATCCAATAAGCTCTGCCTAAAAACATTGGACCCAGAAAGGACGGGAAACCCCCCTCCCCTATTGGACCACATTAACAGTGAAAGACACTGTGAAGGGTACCGAGACAAGACCCCAAAGGTCATCTAGTCCAGAAGGCCAGAAGGAAAGGCTTAACTCCATCCTCCAGAACCCCCAGACCCGTATGATCCAGCATCCCGCGCCCATCCAAAAGAACCTAAGACAGGTTCTGTCTGTCCTCCGGTATAGACGGACCTGCTCTGCCTGGACCAGAACAGACTTGACTATTACACAAAATGGGTCCTGCCCATCATCAAGGGTATGGCACATCTGTCATAAAGAAAAGGTAAATTTTTAAGTCCCAGCAGCGCTAGGAAACTGAGAATAACAACACGGAAATAAGCTCAGAGGCTTAACTTCAATTCTAGAAATCGACAGAACATCACCCCGACCAAAGAAGTAGAAGCTTCCAATGGAAAACTCCAACAATCGAACAAAGTCGATAGTACCAAAAATCCCATGAGACTAAATATCCTTCTAAGGAGAGTTTCTATAACAACCCAGAGCTCTAAAAAACAAACAACTATCCTAAACGGAATAGGAAAGCAAAGAAAAACAGGCAACTGTCCTAAAAGGGGAGTGCAAACAAAAAACAGGTCCGGCCTGTAATACAACACAATCCCCCATAGAGCTCGGAACTGGGATTCTAAATAATCAATAAACAAAAAAGGAAACAAAAGACAACAAGGAATAGGATCCCCTGCTTCCCACGTCTCGTTATCAGATTTAGAGGACTGAGATACAACTGACTGATCAGTACTAGGCACCTTTAACATCACCAAAACCTCTCTCAGCAGTAAATGCAGGCATGCCAATCTAAATGCTAAGCCCTCTGCAGTTGGAGGACTCAAGTCAGCAGACTCCGACCCAGGAGGATCTTCCTCTGAAGCCTCAGAGAGAACCGCATCCCCAAAGGACTAATCAGACATAACCACTATTTTACACAAGTGTCCATGGGCAGGAGAGTCCAGATTACCCCTTCACTTACGAGTAGCAGGGACAAGTAACATAGCTAAGGCCGTAGAGATGGCCATGCGGAACTGCGTAGTAACCTCTGGTGTAAACAAACCCCTTACAGGTGAAGGAGGGTAGGAAATCCGGGACAACTGCATATGTAGGACCTCACTGGACAAAGAATCCTCAGAGGCAGATGGCTCAGTGGTCTCTAACATTTCAACATTGGTTGCTGAGAACACCTTTTTGCGACATACGGAACATAATTGAGAGGGCTGGTTTACCCGGCCTCCTCACAATATACACAGGTATCAAAATATCCATCGGAGGAATCCTCTATATCAGAATCCTCTATAGCTTGCCTATATCAATTTATAGAAAAGAAAAAACAACTGGCACCTTATACACCAATGGCTGGGGCACTCACCACCTCCTATGACCCAGACAGATAGAGAAGGTGCTCCTCTCCACAGACACCCAGTCATGAATCGTAAGATGGGAAAAACATGACCATTCCCAGTCACATGGTGCTCATGCAAGACCTAGCCCCGCTAAGGAAAAAGCGCACCATCATAATAAAAAGAAACTGCACAGCTCTCCAAAGAAATAACCTGTATGTTCCGTATTAGCCTAGTAGCCCAAACGTTCTTACACATAAGCAGGCAAATCACATAACAATATACAATTAAAAAGTCCCACTGTTAAATAATAAAATAAAGGAGTCCCGGGGTGAAGCTAGCCATCATAGGAGATGGCTGCGTCTTGAATGAGCTCCTAAGCCCTATCTGTTTAGAACAGTCATAGGCAGTAGCCGACAAGCATTTAGAGACCCCAATCACACAGGAGGCGATGGTGGCATAGCAGAGACCACTCTGACCTAATTTGGGAGACCGGCGCCCAGGCTAAGTGTCAGCAACTTTGCGCCATCACACACTAACGGCCTCCACACTCGACCGCACCTAAAGCTAGGGAGAAGCATAACTGCACCAGCGCAAGAGACATTGCGGCTTCCTGGCATCTCAAGTAAAGTAACAGGGGATCCATCAGCATATCTGGCTTGATAACCAGTCAGCCCGATGGCAACAGAGAGCGCCGTTGGCTACCCGGAGAAGGCCACAACTATTTACACTGCAATTCCGGCACAGCATCACAGGTCAAAAAGGCATGAATGAACCACACAACCGGGTAAGCCCATGTAAACCTCTGATTGCCATCGCTCACTTAACAGTACCGACATAGCCTGCATGCACGCTAGTCATAAGCTAATTCCCACAGGAGCCAACATGGTGATTCCATTTTAACCAGGCCTTAACAGCATGGGAAATTTAACAAGCATAAAGCCCTGGCTCCATGTCCCTTAAGGGGGTAACCTTGGCCTATTATATACATAACTAGGTGCTTCTAAATAGTGAATTCCTCCTAAGCACATGGTCATTTTGTAAACACCTATTCCTGGACAGTAAAAAGGGTGTCATCTACCCCTGTGAGATAAAAATTTACCCAATATCTTAGGGGTCCAATACTTCACAATCTACATAATGTCTCCAAAAAAACCTGCTAAGGGAGGCAAAAGCTCTAGGCAGCTGAGAGCCCCAAACCCCTCAGTGAACAGCTTTTTTAAAACCTTAGAGTCTAGATCCTCTGCTATAATGGATCCTACACCTCCAGAAGTTGCTAGCCCTCCAAACTTGTCTGACTCTGAAACAGAGCAAGACTCTGGCACCATCACTATACCAACAACCCTTTTTGACTCAATCCCCTCAAAGAAAGACTTTTCCTCTCTGATATCCCAAGTTAAACAATGTATTAGGGACGAAATCTCCGACCTCAAGAACGACATATCAGAAATAGGTCACAGAGTCGAATCCCTTGAAAACAATCAAGAGACACATATGACTGCTCTATCTGATTTGCATAGTCTCATCCAAAGGCAAGACACCACCTCTGCTGAACTAGAGGACAGGGTGGATGACACTGAAAACAGAAGGAGGCGCCATAATATCAGGCTGAGGGGAATCCCTGAAACCATCCCACCTTCAGACTTGGAACAATACCTACAAGAACTCTTCAGCGCGCTGAAAAAGGAGGAAATTCCTTCTAAAATAGACATTGACCGAGCTCTTTGGGCATTGCGGCCTAAGCCATCTGATGGACATCCCCCTAGGGATGTAATTATCCGCATCACCAACTTTCAAACAAAGGAAGAGCTGATGAAATTGGCGAGAGAACAGCAACCTATCATCTACGAAAATTCAACTATTCAGATGTTCGCAGACTTGTCCAAAAGGACACTCTCCAAAAGAAAAGAACTCAAACCTCTCACCCTAAGCCTTAGAAAAATGAAAATTCCCTACAGATGGGGGTTCCCCTTCCATCTGTTAATACTTTGGAGAGGAAGACGGATCACATGCTCTTCAACAAAAGATAGCCCAAAGATCTGCAAAGAGCTCGACTTGCCCCCACCCCTACCCAGTCCTAACCACTCCCTGGCCCAAACCGGCAAAGAGGGTCCAGCTCCTCTACCACAGAGAAGGGACTGGAAACAGGTGCAACACAAGAGGTCAAGACGTCCACCCTCTTCTCCTCAACCCCTTTCAGAGGAGAAGGGATGATGGCTAAGTAACTTTTGGTGCTTTTTCCTTTTTTTTCTCCTCTAGTCATGTGTAGGAAGCATACTACCTGTAAGATTTTTATGCTCATAGTTCCAGATCAGAAAATAACTCAGTCTATCTCTAGTACTGTAATTGGGCTCTTGTTTTGTCTAAAACTGCCTTAACCAGGGCATGGCTAGACCTCTTCCCTGGGGTCCCTATTGTTAAATGTTATGCATAATTCTTTGTTCTTAAACAGTTGGGAGAATATCTCCTTTAGTTTATTAATATGGCTCATATGTATCGTGTTATTGATGCAATTTTCAATATTTTTCTGTTGTTTTTTTCATATTTTATCTTCTTTTCTATACTTTTAATTTCATTTTCAGTATGTACTCGCTATTCACTTTTATGATAACCTTAATTCAATTAGGAATCGAATAGAACCCAGTGATATGGATAGTAATATGAACAATAAGTCCAATACAAACTGTGCCGTAGCACTAAGTGTGCACAAATAATTATATATGGCCACACTATGAGGGGAACAGAGGTAGCTCACAACCGCCCATAAGCATAATCATAATCATATCGAGTGATCTCTAGAACTCACCGACCGGGTAACCTGACATTTTGTGAAGTGGGGACAGCATCACTCTCACTCCTTGGCAATCTCGCTCACAGGATCTTTCCGGCGTGTCTTCGGCGTTCTTCGGCTACCTCCTACGTCACGATCACATGACCTACCCTCCAGCCAATGTTATGCATCGATCACCTGCTCCCAAGCACCGCTATGATGGCAGCTGTAAGTGTCCGGATGAAAACTGGAGTATAAAGACTTGAACGAAGGAGTATCCGACACTTGTAAATTAATAAAATCCAATTCTTTATTGTAAGATTAAAATAATCAACATGGAAGAACCAGCAGTAACTGTCATGAAATTGGCATCAACGGGTGTAGCACTGACAGGCTTACGCGTTTCGAATTGAATCCATAGTCATAGCCTGCAGTGCTAAGCCCTGTGCCTCTTAAGAAGCAAACAAACACTTATAATTGGTTAAAAGAAAAATACACCCTGATGTTATTGCCCAATCAGACAGTAGTTATCATTGAATACCACAAAAGTCAGAGTTCTATTAACATAGTTATACTATAGCACTTTTACAAAGCTTTTATAGAAAAAGGTGACACATACTATTATTATCTGAATAGAAATAAAATCAACCATAATATAATTATAAAGTTAGCATTAGAAACATAAACGCTGCACTTCACTGTATATATACGCACAACAACTGGATCACTCATAACTGGTCCTATTATCAATAATGGCATTATTTGGCATGAAACTTGATATACTGATATAAATGCCAAAGTGTGCGGCTATACACTTACTACACTATAGAAGACCAAATCTGGCTATTCATGATATTCCCTCCATATAATATGGGGAAGTAGTACATAAAGATTATCATATACTCAGGTAGTACCTAAACCGCTACTTAGCATAATGGAATACACTAAACAGTATTTGATATATACACAATCTCTAAACCAAATAATGATTGAAATAACCTCAATAAAAAATTCTACTGTAAAATAACAATGTATTAGGAGAATAATGAATAAATGGAAATATATGAAAGATGTTTAAAAGAATAATAAATCTATGAATAAATGGTACAAGTATAGTGTTGTGATGGGGAGAGAAGAAGCATAGATATAATTTCAGAAAAACTATTGTTGTTAATGACCATGACAAACCACTATTCCCAATGATTCATGATATCATATTTGGAATTCAATCCATTGGGCACACGTGTGCCCAATGTAAAAATCCAGTATGCTTCTTTTCTTGCCAACAATTGGTCAACATCACCACCTCTTCTAGGTCTATTGACCTTCTCAATGGCACACCAGGTAAAGCTGGTTAAATTGCCTTTATGAAATACACCAAAATGATTCACTAAAGGTATCGTAGTCCTCTTTACATTAAAGGAAGAGAGATGCTCTCTTATCCTTGTGTTCACGTCCCTTGATGTGTGCCCAACATACTGTACCTTACATTGAATACATTCTATGAGATAGATGACATAATCTGAGGTACAGTTTATGCAGGCACCTATGGAATAACTTTTACCAGTAACAGTGCTTGCAAAATCCTTAGTCACCCTGACATATTCACACGGTTTGCACTTACGGTGCCCGCATTTATACATCCCTGTATGCTTCATCCATGAGCTGCTAGTATTTTTATCAGTTTTAAGTAGGGTGGGGGCTAAGATGGAGCCCAAAGTTGGACTCTTTCTATAAGAACATCTAAGCCCCTTTTTAGCTGTATCTACCAACTTGTCCTCAGCTGTCAATATAGAAAAATGTTTCCGTACAATGTTGCAGATCTGGGGGTACTGGGCACTATGTGTTGTAACAAAAGTTACGCCATCAAAGGGGTCAGTGTCACGTGTTTGGGTAAATAACAAATTCTCCCTCATGAGTTTGTCCACCTGTGCTCTAGCTTTATTTACTTGTTTCAAGGGATATTTCCTAGCTTTTAACCTGTTAAACAAATCCGTAGATTTAGTGGAAAAATCAGAGGGATAAGTGCAATTCCTTTTGAGTCTACTAAATTCCCCCTTTGCAACTGCGAAGGGCACATGTCTTGGATGGCAACTGTTTCCCAACAGTAATGAATTGCCAGAAATAGGCTTTCGGTAAATAGTAGACTCAATATTACCTTTGTCAGTACAAGACAAAGTTAGATCAAGAAAATTGATACATTTAGGGTTTGATTCATAGGTAAATCTCAAACCAATCTTGTTACTGTTGAGATAATCGACAAACAAAGGGATACTAGTCTGATCCCCAGTCCAAATGAATAGTAAATCGTCTATATATCTCTTAAACATAGAGACATATTGTTTGTACGGATTATTACCTCCAAAGATGTGGTAAAACTCCCATCAGCCAAGAAACAAGTTGGCAAAAGATGGAGCAAATTTGGCTCCCATGGCGGTACCACATCTTTGGAGGTAGTACTGCCCCTCAAACTTAAAAAAGTTATGAGTGAGCAAAAAATTGGCAACCTTTAAAACAAAACCCTTCAATGCATCTGTGTGATCAGAAAAGTTATCAAGAAAAAATTGGATGGCTTCAATTCCCTTAATGTGTGGTATACTGGAGTACAGGGACACAACGTCCACTGTTAGCCATATAGACTTATCTGTCCACACAGATTTCTCAATAATATTCAGTACATGTTTGGTATCTCTCAGATAAGAGGGTAGTGACAAAACAAAGGGCTGTAGGAGATGATCAAGCCATTCAGATAAATTGCCCAATAGGGAATCAACCCCACTGACAATTGGGCGTCCTTGTACATTTAATAGGGACTTATGTGTCTTGGGTAGGTGGTGAAACAAAGGTGTTTTAGGATAATCCACCAATAAATACTCCATGCTAGCTAAATCAAGTATACCCTGTTCAAAGCCTTCATCCAAGATATGTTTTAACTCTATTCTAAAGTGTTGAGTAGGGTCTCCCCTCAAGATAGAATAGTCATGGGGATTTTGGAGCTGCCGCAAAGCTTCAGCTATATAGTGTGCTTTATCCATCACTACCACCATACCCCCTTGGTCAGATTTTCTGACCACTAATGCTGTATTGTCCCTGATTTAATTTAAGGCTTCCTTATCAGCACTAGTGAAGTTTTGTTTAACAGACGTTTTTTTGTCTTTCAGGGCAATGAGGTCCCTCTCAACCCTATTATAAAAAGTCTCAATTACTTGACCTCTATTCTGAATGGGATAGAATTTAGATTTACTCTTAAACGTAGGACCCCTATTTGTATGGCCTTCGCTGTGTGACGCTTCTATTTGAATCTGTTGTAAAGAAATAATATCGCAATTCTCATCAAAACCACAAGTGTCCGCTATACAAATACAGTTACTGTGAGGGCCAGAAACCTCAACATTCTTGGAAAAATATTTTTTTAAGGTAACATTACAAACCAATTTATTTAGATCAAGCAATGTATGAAAAACATCAAAATTATTGGTAGGGGCAAAATTAAGTCCTTGATTACTGGTACTGACAAAAGTAATATTGAGTCTACTATTTACAGAAAGCCTATTTCTGGCAATTCATTACTGTTGGGAAACAGTTGCCATCCAAGACATGTGCCCTTCACAGTTGCGAAGGGGGAATTTAGTAGACTCAAAAGGAATTGTACTAATCCCTCTGATTTTTCCACTAAATCTACTGATTTGTTTAACAGGTTAAAAGCTAGGAAATATCCCTTGAAACAAGTAAATAAAGCTAGAGCACAGGTGGACAAACTCACGAGGGAGAATTTGTTATTGACCCAAACACGTGACACTGAACCCTTTGATGGCGTAACTTTTGTTACAACACATAGTGCCCAGTACCCCCAGATCTGCAACATTGTACGGAAACATTTTTCTATATTGACAGCTGAGGACAAGTTGGTAGATACAGTTAAAAAGGGGCTTAGATGTTCTTATAGAAAGAGTCCAACTTTGGGCTCCATCTTAGCCCCCACTCTACTTAAAACAGATAAAAATACTAGCAGCTCATGGATGAAGCATACAGGGATGTATAAATGAGGGCACCGTAAGTGCAAACCGCGTGAATATGTCAGGGTGACTAAGGATTTTGCAAGCACTGTTACTGGTAAAAGTTATTCCATAGGTGCCTACATAGACTGATCCAGCAAGAGATGTGGGTGGAGGACAGCTATCGAGCCCTCCAATGACTCGCTATGCAAGCGCAGCCATGGCTGGAAGAAGGATCCTCCACAGAGGGCTTTGGCTTCGGCGGCCCTGGATTGTTGTTTACAAAAAGGACAGAGGACCCACAGTTTGGGAGCAAGACAGACCAGGGTCTGGAGGATATCTCTGGGCTCCAAGAGGAACTGCTGGATCTCTTGGAGGAGACCTGAATGCTGGATGCTCTGGATTTTACAATTGACCAGGAAGAGGCACTGGTCAAGGAATACAAGAGGCTGCTGGATCTCACTAAGCAGCGTGCCAGGGGCAAACAGATCTGGGGTGCAGCCCTCTGGGATTCATGGAGCTCGACTGTGGAGGAGTGGCAGCAAAGAGAAAGGGAACCAGGGTTGCTGGATCCTGATCAGCAGTCTGGCTCTGAGCTTATAGACTTGGACAAGGGAGTCACCCCAGCAGAAGTGCTGACAACAGGGCAGAGAGCCGCCAGCCTCTTCTCAGCACCTGTAACAGCTCCAGGAAACCTGGGAGTGGAGGTAGTTGTCCTCCCCCCCTTACAGAGAACTCCTTGCAGGTAGAGATGGATGTCAATAACTCTCCCCAGCAGCAGAACCCCTTCCCGGGAGTGGAGACAGTCGGTCTCTCTCCCCAGCGGCAGAGCCAGGAGCTGGGAGAGGAGACAGTCGGTCTCTCTCCCCAGCGGCAGAGCCATCTCCTGGGAGCAGAGGTAGTCGTCCTCCCTCCTCGTAAACTGAACCCCTTCCCGGGAGAGGAGATAGTCGGTCTCTCTCCCCAACGGCAGAGCCAGGAGAGGAGACAGTTGGTCTCTCTCCCCAGTGGCAGAGCCATCCCCTGGGAGCGGAGGTAGTCGTCCTCCCTTCCCTTAAACAGAACCCCTTCCTGGGTGTGGAGACAGTCGGTCTCTCTCCCCAGCGGCAGAGCCATCCCCCGGAGCGGAGGTAGTCGTCCTCCCTCCCCTTACAGAGAAATCCTTGCAGGGAGAGACGGGTATCGATATCCCTCCCAGCGGCCGAATCCCTTTCTGGGAGAGGAGACAGTTGGTCTCTCTCCCCAGCGGCAGCACAGTTTTCCATGGAGTGGAGGTAGCAGACCTCCCTCCCCAGCGGTTGAACTCCTTCTCGGGAGAAGAGACAGACGGACTCTCCCCTCAGTAGCTTGGCAGGGTCTCTACCCTTTTCTTGTCCCGTTGTATTTCTCACCGAGGGCAGGCATTGCATTGGGCAAGGAGGATAAAAGTCTATACAGTTGGTGCCACATGTTTGGGCACCCAAGCTTTACCTGCCCCACCAAGGAGCAACCTCCCCCTCTGGTCTGGGGTGGGAATACAGCTGGGAAACCGGCACTGGCTTTGTTTGTGGGTGGGTCAGCCGGTACTAAACAAAGTGTCACAGAGAGAGGCAGTGTGGCTATGGAACTTAAGGACACTAGAACTTGTGGGACAGCAATTGTTTTGGAGCCTGCCTTAGAAAACTTGTTTGGGACGCTGCCTTATGTGACTATCCCTGCGCCCAGGGTGCAGGGTATAAACGTCAGCAGTAACCCCCCCAGGATGCCCCAAGCTCAGGAGAGATGGGATAACCTCTCCAAGCAACCGAGAAGTGGAGGGCCACCGTCGGACAGCCCCAGGCTGACCCATTAAGGGTCTAGCCGGGTCTGCAGAACTGGAGGGGGGAGATGTCACGGATACCAGACGGCTAAGGCTATCCCCCACCCCCCTACAACCTCACCCCTGTTGTTTCTCAGTGGTTTTGGGCTCCTCAGAGCAACCACCATCTCTGGAAGCTGTTTTTTGCTTTGTTTTGGCTTGTTTTTGTGTTCAGAGAAGAGTTGGTAAATGACCAGGAAAACCCTCCTAGCCTGGCCAGGCTCCTCGAACTCCCGGTCGGCCGCCTTACAACGGACACCCGCCTAACCCCTCTCAGGCTCGCCAGGCTCCTGGAACTCCCGGTCGGCCACAGGACAGCAGAACACCCGCAAACTTTAACCCAGGCTGCTCCAGCAACCATGTGCCCCAGAGCTCCGCTCTTTTTGGGATTAGTAGCCCCTGGGGAGTACAAGGGGTGGTGGAATTGCCGGAGGGGAGCTCCTTTGGGAGCTGGGGGTTTTGGACCCCCCTAACCCCATAATTTCAACGGACTGTAACTCCGGTCCCCAGTAATGAATCATACTGATTTTTGGACTGTGGAATACGGGGACCGAGAGCTTTAAAATGACACCCTGGAAGTGCCGCCGCTCCACCAGAATCACCCCGAAACTGCCACCCATATGTATTGGGATTATGTGGGACTGTGGCTCCTATGGAGGTGCCGGGCTGTCTGGAGGGGCGGGAATGGCAGGAAAATAGTGGGATTGTCCAGGGTCTTATCAAGATGAGCTGTCTGTATAAAAAGAGTGCATGTTTTCAATAAAATCGGTTCCTGTTTAAGCTGAAAGCTAGTGTGTCTAGTTATTTAGGTGAGCTCCAGCTAAAATCACTTTCCTGAGCTACATAGCAGCCTGTTCCAGGCAGAGGAAGGACACGCTGGAAGAGCAACCTAGTCTGGGTAGCTGGAGTCTGCCACAGGGTGGGACCCTGAGTACTGGTGCTGTCAGGCATCAGGGGTGGCTACAGGCTGTGGTCACTTGCCAGCTACATAGTTGCAGTGGGCAGGGAGGAAGCAGGACCCCTTTTGGCGGAGCTACCCAGTCGGGGTAGCCAGGGGTATCCGTCACAGTGCCTGCATAAACTGTACCTCAGATTATGTCATCTATCACATAGAATGTATTCAATGTAAGGTACAGTATGTTGGGCTCACATCAAGGGACGTGAACACAAGGATAAGAGAGCATCTCTCTTCCTTTAATGTAAAGAGGACCACGGCACCTTTAGTGAATCATTTTGGTGTATTTCATAAAGGCAATTTAACCAGCTTTACCTGGTGTGCCATCGAGAAGGTTAATAGACCTAGAAGATGTGGTGATGTTGACCAATTGTTGGCAAGAAAAGAAGCATACTGGATTTTTACATTGGGCACACGTGTGCCCAATGGATTGAATTCCAAATATGATATCATGAATCATTGGGAATAGTGGTTTGTCATGGTCATTAACAACAATAGTTTTTCTGAAATTATATCTATGCTTCTTCTCTCCCTATCACACCACTATACTTGTACCATTTATTCATAGATTTGTTATTCTTTTAAACATCTTTCATATACTTCCATTTATTCATTATTCTCCTAATACATTATGTTATTTTACAGTAGAATTTTTTTATTGAGGTTATTTCAATCATAATTTGGTTTAGAGATTGTGTATATATCAAATACTGTTTAGTGTATTCCATTATGCTAAGTAGCGGTTTAGGTACTACCTGAGTATATGATAATCTTTATGTACTACTTCCCCATATTATATGGAGGGAATATCATGAATAGCCAGATTTTGGTCTTCTATAGTGTAGTAAGTGTGTAGCCGCACACTTTGGCATTTATATCAGTATATCAAGTTTCATGCCAAATAATGCCATTATTGATAATAGGACCAGTTATATACAGTGAAGTGCAGCGTTTATGTTTCCAATGCTAACTGTATAATTATATCCTGGTTGATTTTATTGTATTCAGATAATAATAGTATGTGTCCCCTTTTTCTATAAAAGCTCTATAGTGCTATTGTATAACTATGTTAATATAACTCTGACTTTTGTGGTATACAATGATAACTACTGTCTGATTGGGCAATAACATCAGGGCGTATTTTTCTTTTAACCAATTATAAGTGTTTGTTTGCTTCTTAAGAGGCACAGAGCTTAGCACTGCAGGCTATGACTACGGATTCAATCCGAAACGCGTAAGCCTATCAGTGCTATGCCTGTTGATGCCAAATTCATGACAGTTACTGCTGGTTCTTCCATGCTGATTATTTTAATCTTACAATAAAGAATTGGGTTTTATTCATTTACAAGTGTCGGATACTCCTTCGTTCAAACCTTAATTCAATGTCAGTTAATCAGTTTGCAACCTTCCTCAATTTTTTATAATGTGTAACAAATCATCACAAGACATCAACATAGTCACACAACACACCAAATGCCTACATTGCTAGAATAAAAGGAGATTGGCTATCTCAGATCTCCAAAAAAGAGGTGGGCACATCCTAATGCTCCAAGAAACCCATTATAAATCAAAGAATATTCCTAAATACTTCTCACCCCATTATCCCCAACATTTCCACAGCACTAATCCCCATAAAAAAAAAATCAATGGAGTCAGTAACTTGATTCATAAGTCTATCCCCTTTACCAAAACTCATATTGAGAAAGACAAAGAAGGGAGGTACTTGTGTTTACGAGGAGTCTTATATGGAAAACCAGTGACCTTGGTGAATATATATGCCCCTAACAGACTCCAGGGTTTTTTTCTATTCAATATGCAATACAGTCATGAAGGAAGCTAAGGGCTCCTTGATAATGGCTGGAGATTTAAACGTCCCCTTAAACCCAATAATGGATTGTACCAATCCTGAGACTAGAGCGAAGACCCCTCATCTCCAAAATATCTGGCAGAAATTCAAATTACTCGGTTTACACGATTCCTGGAGATACCTAAATCCTCAAAAATCAGATTTTACATTCTTCTCGCATCCAAAACGCAATTACTCTAGGTTAGACTATATCTTAGTAGACCACTTAGTTCTATCTCATATTCAGCAATCACACATTAAACACACTTCGTGGTCAGACCAATCCCTTGTCACTTGCACCATTAGATGGCCCTCGGCTCCTTTTAAATCCTTCCAGTGGAGACTGGAGGAATCCCTCCTGTTAGATGAGGCGCGAGTTGAATTGTTCACCGAGCACATCGATTCATACTTTGCCATTAACGATACACCAGACATTGATATAACTACTCTTTGGGAGGCACATAAAAGCACTTTAAGAGGCGAATTCATTAAAGTTAAAGCACAAATCATGAAAAAAAAAAAACAGAGAAAATATTGCAGGCATAGCTAAAGAAATAGCTGAGCTAGATCATGCGCACAAGCTACACCCAACCGAACCCACAATTTTAGAGCAGCTCTCAGAAAAGAGAGATGAGATGAATCTCATATTGCAAATAGGAACCCAAAAGCAACTACTCCACCTCCAACAAAACTTTTACAGGGAAGGGAATAAATCAGGGAAACTCTTGGCAAGAGCATTAAAGCAACAACAGCAACAGACTTACAGTCACTCACTTACATCTTCCAATGGTAAACAAATAGAAGACACCAAAACTATAGCAGAAGAGTTCAAGAAATTTTACCACAAACTTTACAACCTCTTCCCAAACAGAAACCATCAATCCCACTTACAACTATGCCAAAAATACCTAGACAACATTCCAATCCCCCAACTATCGTTAGACCAATGTAAATTTTTACACCAACCTATACAATCCTCTGAAGTCCACAAGGCTATAAAAGGCCTAAAGCAAAATAAAGCCCCAGGGCCAGATGGCTTTTCAGGCCTTTACTACAAGACAATTGCAAAGTCTCTCGTCCCCCATCTAACAACATTATTTAATTCCATCTCGGATAACCTCCCCTTCCCTGACACTATGCTTCAAGCCAATATCTCTGTACTAGCGAAACCTGGCAAAACCCCTAACACCCCTGCAAATTTCAGGCCAATCTCGCTTCTAAACGTGGACCTAAAACTTTACGCCAAGATCTTAGCCAACCGCCTCAATCAAATTTTACACCTCAATTATTCATCAAGACAAAGTTGGGTTTGTCCCTCATAGAGAGGCCAAAGACAATACAGTCAAAATCCTTAACCTTCTTGAACACATCTCCCTAAACAAGACCCCTGCCATTTTCCTTTCTACTGATGCCGAAAAGGCATTTGACCGTCTTGATTGGACTTACCTTTTCGCAACCTTGCAACACTTTCTTTTCCCTAACTCCTTCATTCAAAAAATATTTGCTTTATACACTAACCCTTCTGCTCAGATTAAAATAAACGGCACCCTCTCAGATCCCTTTGAGATTCGGAATGGCTCCAGACAGGGCTGCCCCCTCTCCCCCTTGCTGTTCATCCTCTCTCTTTAGCCACTAGCCACCAAAATCAGGATGAATCAACATATTCAGGGGATAGACATTGGCAACCAATCTCATAAACTGGCTATCTTTGCAGAAAACCTACTAATAACAATGACTGACCCACTTGACTCTCTTCAGGCAGCCCTCTCTGAACTCTCAGGTTATGGATATGTATCCAATTTTTCTGTAAACATGACCAAATCTGAATATCTCCCCATCAACCTAACCCAAACCAAAGGTGACCTACGCAAATATAACTATGGAAATCTAATTACTGAGTACCAAACCTTAACCTCTTCTTGGTTGCTGAAAAATATCTCCTGGCTGGGCAGGATCCATGCAGAAAAAATTATTCTCTTACCAAAAGCCCTTTATGTTCTTCAGATGGTCCCAATACCGGGCATACTTAGAGACCTGGATATATTACAAAAAATCATAAATTACTATATTTGGCGGAGAAGACCCCACGCACCAATAAAATCACCCTCTACAAACTCCCTAAAGAGGGAGGATTAGGGGTTCTACATCTTCGTGCCTACAAGTTGGCAATATCCTTACAGAGGATATCGGATTGGTGCAGATCTGGGGGAACAAACTCAAAAAGATGGATTCAAATTGAATCCGATTTATCACTTTCAAAAAATATAAGTAGTTTAAGCTGGAACCCAGCATTTCTTAATAGCCACTCTGTCTCCTCTACCAATATAACCAACGAAACATGGTCGGATTGGAGACTAATCCGTAAGTCATATAATAAAATATCCGCAAACTACTCCCCCCTTACCACAATCCTATCTAACCCAGAATTCACACCGGGCCTACACATAGATAATACAAATTCCCAGGTACTTAGGGAATCGCTCTCAATACATCTCCTAACAGAAGGAAGTAACATTTAATCTAAATGCCAACTTGATGCTTTAGGGCACCCTTTCCTCTCCTCCTGGTTCAGACTTCATCAAATCAGACATTACATAGATAAAAAAAAGACCTTTTAAGACCCCTAACAATGTTTGAACAGTTATGTGTATCTAAGGAGAACCCTACTAAAGTTGTCTCTAACCTATATAAACTAACCCTAGCAAGCCGTTACCCAACCCGCCCTTCCTACACCAAAAGTTGGGACAGAGAGTTCAACACCTCCACCTCCGCTCAGACCTGGTCACGTAGATTTGCAAATCTGTCTCAGTCCGGTCATTCTTCACAAGCTAAAGAAACCAATATAAAAATTATGCTGAGGTGGTACCGAACCACAGCCAAACTAAAATACATCTATAAAAACACTTTAAGTTTATGCTGGAGAGGCTGCCGACAGGAAGGTCACCTGTCCCACATCTGGTAGGAGTGCGCTCATGTAAAACGGTTCTGGTCAGATATATTTAACAGCATCAATAGAACACTGGGCTCTCAACTTACCCCCACGCCAGAGCCGATAATGCTCAATCAACCTAATAATATTACTTGTAAAATAAGAAAACACTTATTCCAAATTCTCCTCATTGCAGCCAGCCAACTCACCCCAAAACATTGGAATAACCCACAAAGTCCTTTACTAGGTTTTCCCATTCTGAAAGAAAACAAAAATGTAATGTTAGAAAGGTTTCATTACTTTAAACTAGGCCAACTAGCCTTCTTCCACGATATACAATTCCTCTGGGACTCAAATAACGAAAATCATACAAGTTGCAATAATTCCTAATCATATCTGACAAATTGAGTACTACAGTATATATATATATATAATTTATTGTTTGGTTATGTTTTTTTATTGTTTTAATTGTGTTATCTGTTTAAGTAGGTTTCCCTGGTTAATGTTAATATGACATTCTTGGACTGTTGGTCTCAGGGGCTTCTAACCCTTGATACGTTTTGGACGAGTTATAATACTTAAGTGCTTTAACCCTGCTTCCTTATTTACATGATAAAAGGTATGTGTCCTTTATTCTTATGCTTACACCATCTGTATCCATGGACCTACTAAAGTCTTAGCTTTGATAAAAATAACTTATTCCACTAAGGGATGCTCAGGGACATTGAAGAGACCTTGCCTCAGGTGTACTTTTTGTATGTTACGTTTGTGCAAACCTTGTACCAATGCTCCTCAATTTTGTAACATTGGAAAAACAGAATTTATGCTTACCTGATAAATTACTTTCTCTTGCGGTGTATCCAGTCCACGGATTCATCCTTTACTTGTGGGATATTCTCATTCCCTACAGGAAGTAGCAAAGAGAGCACACATCAAAGCTGTCCATATAGCTGCCCCTCTAGCTCCACCCCCCAGTCATTCGACCAAAGGTTAGGAAGAAAAAGGAGAAACCATAGGGTGCAGTGGTGACTGTAGTTTAAACAAAATTTTTTTTACCTGACTTAAATGCCAGGGCGGGCCATGGACTGGATAGAAAGTAATTTATCAGGTAAGCATAAATTCTGTTTTCTCTTGCAAGGTGTATCCAGTCCACGGATTCATCCTTTACTTGTGGGATACCAATACCAAAGCTTTAGGACACGGATGAAGGGAGGGAACAAGACAGGTACCTTAAACGGAAGGCACCACTGCTTGCAAAACCCTTTCTCCCAAAAATAGCCTCTGAAGAAGCAAAAGTATCGAATTTGTAAAATTTGGCAAAAGTATGCAGTGAAGACCAAGTCGCTGCCTTACAAATCTGTTCAACAGAAGCCTCATTTTTGAAAGCCCATGTGGAAGCCACTGCTCTGGTAGAATGAGCAGTAATTCTTTCAGGAGGCTGTTGGCCAGTAGTCTCATAGGCCAAACGGATGATGCTTTTCAGCCAAAAGGAAAGAGAGGTAGCAGTCGCTTTCTGTCCTCTCCTCTTACCAGAATAGATAACAAACAAGGAAGATGTTTGTCTGAAATCCTTAGTTGCTTGTAAATAGAACTTTAAAGCCCAAACTACATCAAGATTGTGTAATAGACGTTCCTTCTTCGAAGATGGATTAGGACACAGAGAAGGAACAACTATTTCCTGGTTAATATTCTTGTTAGAAACAACTTTAGGAAGAAAACCAGGCTTGGTACGCAAAACTACCTTATCTGCGTGGAACACCAGGTAAGGTGAATCACACTGTAAGGCAGATAATTCTGAAACTCTTCGAGCAGAAGAGATAGCTATCAAAAACAAAACTTTCCAAGATAACAACTTAATGTCTATGGAATGTAAAAGTTCAAACGGAACCCCTTGAAGAACTGAAAGAACTAGATTCAAACTCCATGGCGGAGCCACAGGTTTATAGACAGGCTTGATTCTGACTAAAGCCTGAGCAAACGCTTGAACGTCTGGTACCTCTGCCAGACGCTTGTGTAACAGGATAGACAAAGCAGATATTTGTCTTTTTAAGGAACTAGCTGACAATCCTTTCTCCAGTCCTTCTTGGAGAAAGGACAATATCCTGAGAATCCTAATCTTACTCCATGAGTAACCCTTGGATTCACACCAACAAAGATATTTCCGCCATATCTTATGGTAGATTTTCCTGGTGACAGGCTTTCTAGCCTGAATCAGAGTATCTATAACTGACTCAGAGAACCCACGCTTTGATAGAATTAAGCGTTCAATCTCCAAGCAGTCAGACGTAGAGAAACTAAATTTGGATGCTTGAACGGACCCTGTATTAGAAGATCCTGCCTCATTGGCAGTGTCCATGGTGGGACAGATGACATGTCCACTAGGTCTGCATACCAAGTCCTGCGTGGCCACGCAGGCGCCATCAGAATCACCAAAGCCTTCTCCTGCTTGATTCTGGCAACCAGACGCGGGAGGAGAGGAAACGGTGAATAAACATAAGCCAGATTGAAGGACCAAGGTGCTGCTAGAGCATCTATTAATACCGCCTTGGGATCCCGGGACCTGGACCCGTAGAGAGGAAGTTTGGTGTTCTGATGGGACACGATCAGATCCAACTCTGGGGTGCCCCATAGCTGAGTCAGCTGGGCAAATACCTCCGGGTGGAGTTCCCACTCCCCCGGGTGAAAAGTCTGACGACTTAGAAAATCCGCCTCCCAGTTGTCTACTCCTGGGATGTGAATTGCTGAGAGATGGCAGGAGTGATCCTCCGCCCACCTGATTATTTTGGTTACTTCCGTCAACGCTAGGGAACTCTTTGTTCCCCCCTGATGATTGACGTAAGCTACAGTCGTGATGTTGTCCGACTGAAATCTGATTAATTTGGCCGCCGCTAGTTGAGGCCATGCCTGAAGAGCGTTGAATATCGCCCTCAGTTCCATAATGTTTATCGGGAGAAGAGTTTCTTCCCGAGACCATAAGCCCTGAGCTTTCAGGGAGTCCCAGACCGCACCCCAGCCTAACAGACTGGTGTCGGTCATTACGATGATCCACTCTGGCCTGCGGAACATATTCCTTGAGACAGGTGATCCTGAGACAACCACCAGAGAAGAGAATCTCTGGTCTCCTGGTCCAACTGAATTTGAGGAGACAAATCTGCATAATCCCCTTTCCACTGTTTGAGCATGCATAGTTGCAGTGGTCTGAGGTGTATCCGAGCAAAAGGGACTATGTCCATTGCCGCAACCTTTAGTCCGATTGTCTCCATGCACTGAGCCACAGATGGCAGAGGAATGGAATAAAGAGCTCGGCAAGTAGTTAAGAGTTTTAGCTTTCTGACCTCCGTCAGAAATATTTTCATTTCTACCGAGTCTATCAGGGTTCCTAGGAATGGAACTCTTGTGAGGGGGGAGAGAGAACTCTTTTTGATGTTCACCTTCCACCCGTGAGACCTCAGAAAGGCCAATACAATCTCTGTGTGAGACTTGGTTCTTTGGAAAGTTGACGCCTGAATTAAGATGTCGTCTAGATAAGGCGCCACTGCTATGCCCTGCGGTCTTAGAACCGCCAGGAGGGACCCTAGCACCTTTGTGAAAATTCTGGGAGCAGTGGCCAGCCCAAAAGGAAGAGCCACAAACTGAAAATGCTTGTCCAGAAAGGTGAACCTGAGAAACTGGTGATGATCTTTGTGGATAGGAATGTGCAGATACGCATCCTTTAGATCCACGGTAGTCATATATTGACCCTCCTGGATCATTGGTAAGATTGTCCGAATGGTCTCCATCTTGAATGATGGGACTCTGAGGAATTTGTTTAGAATTTTAAGATCCAGGATTGGTCTGAAAGTTCCTTCTTTTTTTGGGAACCACAAACAGGTTTGAGTAAAACCCCAGTCCTTGTTCTGCAATTGGAACTGGGTGGATCACTCCCATTGTATGTAGATCTTCTACACAGCGTAAAAACACCTCTTTCTTTGTCTGATCTGTAGACAGACGAGAAATGTGGAACCTTCCCCTTGGAGGAGAGTCCTTGAATTCTAGAAGGTATCCCTGGGCTACAATCTCTAATGCCCAAGGATCGTGTACATCTCTTGCCCAGGCCTGAGCGAAGAGAGAGAGTCTGCCCCCTACTAGATCCGGTCCCGGATCGGGGGCTACCCCTTCATGCTGTCTTGGTGGCAGCTGCAGGCTTTTTGGCCTGTTTACCCTTATTCCAGCCCTGGTAAGGTTTACAGTTTGCCTTGAGCTGTGAAGCGTTACCCTCTTGCTTTGCAGCCAGAGAGGATGAAGCGGGGCCGTTCCTGAAATTGCGAAAGGAATGAAAATTAGCTTTGTTCTTTGTTTTAAAGGCTTTGTCCTGAGGGAGAGCATGGCCTTTTCCCCCCGGTGATATCTGAAATAATCTCTTTCAATTCAGGCCCGAATAGGCTCTTCCCTTTGAAAGGAATGTTGGATTTAGATGACACATCGGCCGACCAGGACTTTAGCCATAGCGCCCTGCGCGCCAAAATGGCGAAACCTGAATTTTTCGCCGCTAACTTAGCTATTTGGAAAGCGGTGTCAGTGATAAAAGAATTAGCTAGCTTTAGAGCCTTAATTCTATCCATAATTTCCTCATATGAGGTCTCCGTCTGGAGCGAGTCTTCCAGCGCCTCAAACCAGAAAGCAGCTGCAGTAGTTACAGGAGTAATGCAGGCAATAGGTTGGAGAAGAAAACCCTGTTGAACAAAAATTTTCTTAAGTAAACCCTCTAATTTTTTATCCATAGGGTCTTTAAAAGCACAACTGTCTTCAATTGGTATGGTTGTGCGTTTAGCTAGTGTAGAAACAGCCCCTTCCACCTTAGGGACCGTCTGCCACGAGTCCCGCATGGGGTCAGATATGGGGAACATTTTCTTAAAAACAGGAGGGGGGACAAAAGGGACACCTGGCCTATCCCACTCCCTAGTAACGATATCCGCAATCCTCTTAGGGACCGGAAATGCATCCGTGTAAACAGGGACCTCTAGGTAATTGTCTATTTTACACAATTTCTCTGGGATCACCAGAGGGTCACAGTCATCCAGAGTAGCTAATACCTCCCTAAGTAAAACACGGAGGTGTTCTAGTTTAAATTTAAAAACCAATGTATCTGAATCTGTCTGAGGAGGAACCCTTCCTGAATCAGAGACTTCTCCCTCAGACATCAAATCCCTCGCTCCCACTTCAGAGCGTTGTGAGGGTATATCGGATACGGCTACCAAAGCGTCAGAATGCTCATAATCTGTTCTTAAAACGGAGCTATCACGCTTTGCAGGTAACACGGGCAGTTTAGATAAGAAGGCTGTAAGAGAATTATCCATGACTGCCGCTAAGTCTTGTAATGTAAAAGGGTTAGACGCACTAGAGGTACTAGGCGTCGCTTGCGCAGGCGTAACTGGTTGTGACACTTGGGGAGAGGCAGACGGGCTACCCTCGTTACCTTCAGTCTGAGAATCATCTTGGGCCACATTCTTAAGTGCAACAATATGATCTTTAAAGTGTATAGACATATCAGTACAAGTGGGACACATTCTGAGAGGGGGTTCCACCATGGCTTCTAAACACATTGAACAAGGATTTTCCTTAGTGTCAGACATGTTTAACAGACTAGTAGAGTACACAAACAGACTTGGAATCACTTTAATGAAATAAAAAACACAATTTGAAAAAAACGTTACTGTGCCTTTAAGAGATAAAAAGAGCACACAATTTTACAAAACGGTGAAAAATGCAGCAATCTTTCTGAAATTTTCACAGTATGTAGCTAAAGCCTTAATAAGATTGCACCCCAAGTTTCAAAACGATTAACCCCTTAATGCCCAAACCGGAGCAGCCTAAAGCCAACACCTGGTTAAATCACTACAGCACCTTACCACAGCCTTGCTGTGGCCCTACCTTCCCTTAGGGATCAGATTTGGGGGAAGATAGCTTATTTTAGGCCCTCAAACATCAGCAGGACCCTCCATGTGAAACAGCATGAACTTCTCTGCAATTCTAACTGTGCATCTGAGGCAATTAGGCCCCCCCCACTCTACTCCGGAGCTGTGAGGCCTAGTAAATCACTCCTAAGTGACTAAAAAACAGCCATGTGGTAATAACCCCAGAAAAAAAACCCCAAAAGGGCTTTCAAAGTGTCTTGCAAAATGATTTTTCCTTAGCCAAACAATCGATTGCCCTGAATAAGTGTCAACCAGCATAATTAGCCCTATTATGTAAGCATTCAATTCCTTACTAAGTCTGCGAACATAGCTTACCCTCCCCTCATGGGGATCTTGTCAGTCTTCTAGCATTATCTCAGTCTTGTCTAGAAATAAATGACTGAACATACCTTATTGCAGATCACCCTGCAAACTGTTCCCCCCAACTGAAGTTTTCTGGTACTCCTCAGTCCTGTGAGGGAACAGCAGTGGATTTTAGTTACAACATGCTAAAATCATTTTCCTCTCAGCAGAAATCTTCATCACTTTTCTGCTAGAGAGTAAATAGTACAAACCGGTACCATTTAAAATAACAAACTTTTGATAGAAGATAATAAAACTACAATTCTAACACCACATTCACTTTACACTCCCGAGAGAGACCCTAGGGCTTAGAGCCAGCAAAGAGAATGACTGGGGGGGAGGAGCTATATGGACAGCTTTGCTGTGTGCTCGCTTTGCTACTTCCTGTAGGGAATGAGAATATCCCACAAGTAAAGGATGAATCCGTGGACTGGATACACCTTGCAAGAGAAATATTTTCAAATAAAAAGAACATTAAATAAAATAAAGGAGTCCCACTGAGACCCTGTCTTCTATCGTTAACAAGTGTATAAAGTAATGAAACGATCTTACCGAAATCTATGCCGAGTAACAGTGACCGGTCCTTCAAGTTTGACAGATTATAGCAGTGCCTCTGACATGGACTTGAGTAAAGAAAGCAGGCAGCTGATTTCTTAAGGAGCTGTTAATAATAATCTCCAATGCTCTCACTGAGAAGCTGACAGGATTACTTAAAACTCCAGTTCCATTTTAAAGAGTACTACCCTCCATAAGGAACTACTCCGAAAACTTCCGACACTTCTCTGCCAACCTCCTGTGACGAAAGGCAAAGAATGACTGGGGGATGAAGGAAGTGGGGGAGGTATTTAAGCCTTTGGCTGGGTTGTCTTTGCCTCCTCCTGGTGGCCAGGTTCTATATTCCCAGTAATGAATGCAGTGGTGGACTCTCCCTGTATTTAGAAGGAAAAGAGAAAGAAAGAGAGAAAGAGAGAAAAGAGAGAAAGAGAGAAAAGAGAGAGTGTGAGAGATACAGAGAGAGAGAGAGAGAGACAGAGATACAGAGAGAGAGACACTAGTAATGCAGCAAAGTTCCCTACACATTAGCTGCTTGGAATTACACATAAAGAAGTTTGTATTATTGAAGACAACAATTTACCTGCAGAGGGCGCTTGTGATTTCAACTGTTGTCAGAAATAGAGTTCAAGTCAGGAAAAAGCAGTTCCTTTGAATGTTAACTCCAAACAAATACTAAGAAATGTAAAAACAATTACACTGGTTTTATAAAAGAGGGTGTTTAGGTAATTATATACAATGACATAAAAGTATAAACGGGTATTTCAAAAAGATGTCCACTGATTTTGTAAAATGTATTGAGAAACAAAAAGTCCAAAATTGTTCTCAGTTGCCAAAATGTTTGTTTGGCAAATGAGTTTGATATATGGTGTCAGAAATGTTACATTCATGGCACATATAGCACACTTGAAGAGCCATTAAGCACAATAGAATAGCATAATCAACAAATGCATAAATAAGACAAAGCAATACCACTTCTGAATTTCAAATAAGTAGGGTTTTTTTGACAAATGTTAAAGTTTATTTCTATTGCCCTGCCCCCTGTATCATATGACAGGCATCAGCAAATCACCAACTCATATGTATATAGTATGAACTCTTAACCATGCTCAGTATGCAAGTGTGCATGTACAATGATATTGCAGTATAATAATAGAAATACATTAGACTTTTTTTTTTTTATTATTATTATTATTATTATTGCATGCTCTAACTCAGGAAATTTTCATTTTAAAATAACAGTCAATTCCAGAATTGTTATTGTATAAAAAGATAGATAATCCCTTTATTACCCATTGCCCAGTTTTATATTAAAGGACCACTCAATGCAGTGGAATTGCATAATTAACATGCGCATAATAAAAAGACAATGATTTAACACCTACTCTGAATTTCAAATAAGCAGTAGATTTTTTTCTGACAAATGTATTTTTCTCCCATTTACCTGCCCCCTGTATCATGACATCACAGGATAGTATAGGTATACCCCGTGAGCTTGTGCACATGCTCAGTAGGATCTTGTTCCCCAGAAAATGTGTCTATAAAAAGACTGCAACATTTGATAATGGAAGTAAAGTGGAAAGTGTCTTAAAACTGTATGAACTACCTGAATCATAAAAGTTTATTTTGACTTGAGTGTCCCTTTAAAATACTTTTTGCCTCTGTGATTACCTTGTATCTAAGCCTCTGCCGACTGCTCCTTATCTCAGTTCTTTTGACAGACATTCATTTTAGCCAATCAGTACTGACTCATAAATAACTCCAAGGGAGTAAACACAATGTTATCTGTATAGCACACATGAATTAGCGCTGTCTAGCTGTGAAAAACTTTCAAAATGCACTGAGATAAGAGGTAGCCTTTAAGGGCTTAGAAATTAGCATATACACCTACCTAGGTTTTATCTTTCAACAAAGAATACCAAGAGAACAAAGCACATTTGATGGTAAAAGTAAATTAGAAATTTGTTTACAATTGCATGCCTTATCTTAAACTTAATGACTATACTGTCCCTTTAACTTTAGTGTCCCTAAATGAAGGGAAAGGAGAAAATATAGCATATGAGATATGAGTTATAACCAAATGCTGAGCTAGATGCTCCTGTCATCTATCAAGCGGAATACTTAGATACAAGATAAAAAAACATAAATTATGCTTACCTGATCATTTTCTTTTCTTCAGATGGAAGAGTCCACAGCTGCATTCATTACTTTTGGGAATTCAAAACTGGCCACCAGAAGGAGGCAAAGGCACCCCAGCCAAAGGCTTAAATACCTCCCCCATTTCCCTCATCCCCCAGTCATTCTGCCGAGGAACAAGGAACAGTAGAAGAAATATCAGGGTGAAAAGGTGCCAGAAGAACAAAAATAACAGACGCCCCACAGAAAAAATACGGTTGGGGGAACTGTTGACTCTTTCCATCTGAAGAAAAGAAAATTATCAGGTAAGCAAAAAGTTTTTCTTCATAAATGGAAAGAGTCCACAGCTGCATTCATTACTTTTGGGAAAACAATACCCAAGCTATAGAGGACACTGAATGCACGCTATAGGGAATTTAACAAATGCAACAAAAGTTGCGTTATTTAACCCTCTATAGCGTAGCCATTACAAGTTTTGAAACAGCCGGCTTATGCGTGTGATTTGGTGGTTTTCAAATCAGCCAATAGAATTTCAGTAGCTCTCATCCTATTGGCTGATTTGAATTTCCAAAATCAAATAAGCCAATAGAAATGCAACAGACGCCATTTTGAATCGCGTACCTTGCATTGAAGATTCAGTAAACGGTGGCGACTATATAAAGAGGCGCGCCATATCCTTGAACAAGGATTTTCCTTAGTGTCAGACATGTTTAACAGACTAGTAGAGTACACAAACAGACTTGGAATCACTTTAATCAAATAAAAAACACAATTTGAAAAAAACGTTACTGTGCCTTTAAGAGATAAAAAGAGCACACAATTTTACAAAACGGTGAAAAATGCAGCAATCTTTCTGAAATTTTCACAGTATGTAGCTAAAGCCTTAATAAGATTGCACCCCAAGTTTCAAAACGATTAACCCCTTAATGCCCAAACCGGAGCAGCCTAAAGCCAACACCTGGTTAAATCACTACAGCACCTTACCACAGCCTTGCTGTGGCCCTACCTTCCCTTAGGGATCAGATTTGGGGGAAGATAGCTTATTTTAGGCCCTCAAACATCAGCAGGACCCTCCATGTGAAACAGCATGAACTTCTCTGCAATTCTAACTGTGCATCTGAGGCAATTAGGCCCCCCCCACTCTACTCCGGAGCTGTGAGGCCTAGTAAATCACTCCTAAGTGACTAAAAAACAGCCATGTGGTAATAACCCCAGAAAAAAACCCCAAAAGGGCTTTCAAAGTGTCTTGCAAAATGATTTTTCCTTAGCCAAACAATCGATTGCCCTGAATAAGTGTCAACCAGCATAATTAGCCCTATTATGTAAGCATTCAATTCCTTACTAAGTCTGCGAACATAGCTTACCCTCCCCTCATGGGGATCTTGTCAGTCTTCTAGCATTATCTCAGTCTTGTCTAGAAATAAATGACTGAACATACCTTATTGCAGATCACCCTGCAAACTGTTCCCCCCAACTGAAGTTTTCTGGTACTCCTCAGTCCTGTGAGGGAACAGCAGTGGATTTTAGTTAAAACATGCTAAAATCATTTTCCTCTCAGCAGAAATCTTCATCACTTTTCTGCTAGAGAGTAAATAGTACAAACCGGTACCATTTAAAATAACAAACTTTTGATAGAAGATAATAAAACTACAATTCTAACACCACATTCACTTTACACTCCCGAGAGAGACCCTAGGGCTTAGAGCCAGCAAAGAGAATGACTGGGGGGAGGAGCTATATGGACAGCTTTGCTGTGTGCTCGCTTTGCTACTTCCTGTAGGGAATGAGAATATCCCACAAGTAAAGGATGAATCCGTGGACTGGATACACCTTGCAAGAGAAATATTTTCAAATAAAAAGAACATTAAATAAAATAAAGGAGTCCCACTGAGACCCTGTCTTCTATCGTTAACAAGTGTATAAAGTAATGAAACGATCTTACCGAAATCTATGCCGAGTAACAGTGACCGGTCCTTCAAGTTTGACAGATTATAGCAGTGCCTCTGACATGGACTTGAGTAAAGAAAGCAGGCAGCTGATTTCTTAAGGAGCTGTTAATAATAATCTCCAATGCTCTCACTGAGAAGCTGACAGGATTACTTAAAACTCCAGTTCCATTTTAAAGAGTACTACCCTCCATAAGGAACTACTCCGAAAACTTCCGACACTTCTCTGCCAACCTCCTGTGACGAAAGGCAAAGAATGACTGGGGGATGAAGGAAGTGGGGGAGGTATTTAAGCCTTTGGCTGGGTTGTCTTTGCCTCCTCCTGGTGGCCAGGTTCTATATTCCCAGTAATGAATGCAGTGGTGGACTCTCCCTGTATTTAGAAGGAAAAGAGAAAGAAAGAGAGAAAGAGAGAAAAGAGAGAAAGAGAGAAAAGAGAGAGTGTGAGAGATACAGAGAGAGAGAGAGACAGAGATACAGAGAGAGAGACACTAGTAATGCAGCAAAGTTCCCTACACATTAGCTGCTTGGAATTACACATAAAGAAGTTTGTATTATTGAAGACAACAATTTACCTGCAGAGGGCGCTTGTGATTTCAACTGTTGTCAGAAATAGAGTTCAAGTCAGGAAAAAGCAGTTCCTTTGAATGTTAACTCCAAACAAATACTAAGAAATGTAAAAACAATTACACTGGTTTTATAAAAGAGGGTGTTTAGGTAATTATATACAATGACATAAAAGTATAAACGGGTATTTCAAAAAGATGTCCACTGATTTTGTAAAATGTATTGAGAAACAAAAAGTCCAAAATTGTTCTCAGTTGCCAAAATGTTTGTTTGGCAAATGAGTTTGATATATGGTGTCAGAAATGTTACATTCATGGCACATATAGCACACTTGAAGAGCCATTAAGCACAATAGAATAGCATAATCAACAAATGCATAAATAAGACAAAGCAATACCACTTCTGAATTTCAAATAAGTAGGGTTTTTTTGACAAATGTTAAAGTTTATTTCTATTGCCCTGCCCCCTGTATCATATGACAGGCATCAGCAAATCACCAACTCATATGTATATAGTATGAACTCTTAACCATGCTCAGTATGCAAGTGTGCATGTACAATGATATTGCAGTATAATAATAGAAATACATTAGACTTTTTTTTTTTATTATTATTATTATTATTATTGCATGCTCTAACTCAGGAAATTTTCATTTTAAAATAACAGTCAATTCCAGAATTGTTATTGTATAAAAAGATAGATAATCCCTTTATTACCCATTGCCCAGTTTTATATTAAAGGACCACTCAATGCAGTGGAATTGCATAATTAACACGCGCATAATAAAAAGACAATGATTTAACACCTACTCTGAATTTCAAATAAGCAGTAGATTTTTTTCTGACAAATTTATTTTTCTCCCATTTACCTGCCCCCTGTATCATGACATCACAGGATAGTATAGGTATACCCCGTGAGCTTGTGCACATGCTCAGTAGGATCTTGTTCCCCAGAAAATGTGTCTATAAAAAGACTGCAACATTTGATAATGGAAGTAAAGTGGAAAGTGTCTTAAAACTGTATGAACTACCTGAATCATAAAAGTTTATTTTGACTTGAGTGTCCCTTTAAAATACTTTTTGCCTCTGTGATTACCTTGTATCTAAGCCTCTGCCGACTGCTCCTTATCTCAGTTCTTTTGACAGACATTCATTTTAGCCAATCAGTACTGACTCATAAATAACTCCAAGGGAGTAAACACAATGTTATCTGTATAGCACACATGAATTAGCGCTGTCTAGCTGTGAAAAACTTTCAAAATGCACTGAGATAAGAGGTAGCCTTTAAGGGCTTAGAAATTAGCATATACACCTACCTAGGTTTTATCTTTCAACAAAGAATACCAAGAGAACAAAGCACATTTGATGGTAAAAGTAAATTAGAAATTTGTTTACAATTGCATGCCTTATCTTAAACTTAATGACTATACTGTCCCTTTAACTTTAGTGTCCCTAAATGAAGGGAAAGGAGAAAATATAGCATATGAGATATGAGTTATAACCAAATGCTGAGCTAGATGCTCCTGTCATCTATCAAGCGGAATACTTAGATACAAGATAAAAAAACATAAATTATGCTTACCTGATCATTTTCTTTTCTTCAGATGGAAAGAGTCCACAGCTGCATTCATTACTTTTGGGAATTCAAAACTGGCCACCAGAAGGAGGCAAAGGCACCCCAGCCAAAGGCTTAAATACCTCCCCCATTTCCCTCATCCCCCAGTCATTCTGCCGAGGAACAAGGAACAGTAGAAGAAATATCAGGGTGAAAAGGTGCCAGAAGAACAAAAATAACAGACGCCCCACAGAAAAAAATACGGTTGGGGGAACTGTTGACTCTTTCCATCTGAAGAAAAGAAAATTATCAGGTAAGCAAAAAGTTTTTCTTCATAAATGGAAAGAGTCCACAGCTGCATTCATTACTTTTGGGAAAACAATACCCAAGCTATAGAGGACACTGAATGCACGCTATAGGGAATTTAACAAATGCAACAAAAGTTGCGTTATTTAACCCTCTATAGCGTAGCCATTACAAGTTTTGAAACAGCCGGCTTATGCGTGTGATTTGGTGGTTTTCAAATCAGCCAATAGAATTTCAGTAGCTCTCATCCTATTGGCTGATTTGAATTTCCAAAATCAAATAAGCCAATAGAAATGCAACAGACGCCATTTTGAATCGCGTACCTTGCATTGAAGATTCAGTAAACGGTGGCGACTATATAAAGAGGCGCGCCATATGTCTTCAGGATGGACCCGCTCTGCGCCGCCATGACGAAGATAGAAGATCCCGCTGGGATGAAGATGGAGCTGCCTGGATAAAGATGGAGCCGCTGGGATGAAGATCCTTCAAGCGGGACTTCAGCAACTGTAAGTGGATCATCGGGGGTTAGTGTTAGGATTTTTTAAACTTTTTTGGGTGTTTTTTTTTTTTAGTTTAGGGTTTGGGCTTTTCGTAAAAGAGCTGAATGCCCTTTTCAGGGCAATGCAAAAGAGCCAAATGTCCTTTTAAGGGCAATGCCCATGCAAATGCCCCTTTCAGGGCAATGGGTAGCTTAGGTTTTTGTTAGAGTTAGGTTTTTTATTTTGGGGGGTTGGTTGGGTGGTGGGTTTTATTGTTGGTGGGCTCTTTGTATTTTTTTTACAGGTAAAAGAGCTGTTTAACTTAGGGCAATGCCATACAAAAGGCCCTTTTAAGGGCTATTGGTAGTTTATTGTAGGCTAGGGTTTTTTTTTTTTATTTTGGGTGGGCTTTTTTATGTAATTTTTAGAGTAGTGTTAGGATTTTTTTAATGTGTAATATAGTTTATTTAATTGGTAGTTTAATAATTATATTAGTGTAATTGTTAGTTTAAACTTAGTTTTTTTTATTTGACAGGTAAGTTTTGACAGGTAAGTTTTAATTTAAGATAGGGAAATTGTAATTTTAATATAAAGTTAGGGGGCGTTAGGTTTAGGGGTTACTAGTTTAAATTAGTTTATTGCGATGTGGGAGCTTTCGGTTTAAGGGTTAATAGGTTTATTTAGTATATTTTGTTGTGGGGATCTTGCGGTTTAGGGGTTAATAGGTTTATTATAGTGGAGGCGGAATTAGGGGTTAATAACTTTAGTATAGTGGGGGCGATGTGGGCAGATGGCAGATTAGGGGTTAATAATATTTAAATAGTGTTTGTGATGCAGGAGGGCAGCGGTTTAGGGGTTAATAACTTTTGTATAGTGGCGACGATGTCGGGGAGCGGCGGAATAGGGGTTAATAATTTTTATTAGTTGCAGCGATGTTGGGAGCGGCAGATTAGGGGTTAATTACTTTAATATGGTATTTGCAATGCGGGAGGGCCTAGGTTTAGGGGTTAATAGGTAGTTTATGGGTGTTTAGTGTACTTTGTAACACTTTAGTTATGAGTTTTATGTAACAGTTGTGTTGCGTAAAACTTATAACTACTGCTTTCAGATGGCATTACGGATCTTACTGTTATAGGGTGTAACGCTAGCTTTTTAGCCAGAACGCAAAACTTGTAATGGCATCGCTATGTAAGTCCTATGAAAAAATGTCATATTTACGAGTGCGGGACTGACGTTGCGTTACACGCTAAAAGGCTTACGGTACAGCTATACCGACAGGTGCTGTTTTAACACTGAAATTAACATTTTTTTCAGCATTAAAACACGAACGCAAAACTTGTAGTCAAGGTGATAGCTTTCAGTTCCTCAGTCAAACATATCCTGAAACATTGATGCTGTCTTTGAGAGACACAGAGCTGAGGTAACAGAGACTGAGAAAAAACTTCTGACTAGACTTCAAAGACTCTCTCTAGTTAGATAGATAGATAGATAGATAGATATATAGATAGATAGATAGATAGATAGATAGATAGATAGATAGATATTGCTGTAAATGAGAGGTTCACAACTAGAGACCACTAGTATTGAAAAGCAACCCTTTGCTAAAATATTTTTTTTAATTTTTTTTTTTCCTTGAAGAAAACAGATGTTCATGTGCTGTAAAACAAAAACACTTTTTGTTTTTATGAACTTGGGGTGTGTCACCATCGACAAATATAGCTGGGTGAGTTTCCCTTATGAGTGAGTGAGCTTACTGATCAGTTGTGAACTCCCTGTTTGTTTTAAAATGTTAACTTTTTTTAACACACAAAAAACATGTTTAAATAATGTTATTTCATATATGTGATATTTATTTTTGTAGGGTAATAACCCTTTAGCTTGATCACCTTTCAAATCAGATTTTTTTTTTTTAAGGGGGGGGGGGGTCTTGTACAAAGTAACCAAATGACTGAGGGTTTCCTGTGGGGTTTGAACATAGTAGGAAAGTCTTTGTGGTTAAAGGATGTGTGAGATCAGGCTAAGCAAGTCAGACAGGAAGCACCAGCGAACACAAGCTGTAGGGATTGGGAAGGTCACTGCATGAGACAGGATGATAACATCTCTGGGAGGGAACACAGCTATAATTATAATATCACTATAATCAATGACGTACAGCAATTAAGTTTGCTCATAATTTACTTGTCCAAGTAAGTAGCAATGCTAAAAAGCAGCACTATGCTGTTTTAATTTTATTTTTTGGGGGGAGGGAGGAGATATATATATATTTTTTTTATAGATTATTCAACTAAAAATACTGTTACACATAAATGATATTTTTTTTTATTTAAACATAAACCCATCAGAACAGTATCCCATAATACTATAAAACACATTGTGACTATTAAATTAGTATATTTAGGAGTTCACATTCTAACATAAGTAGTAAAGAGAGGTAGAGAACAGGACAGGGAAGCAGTGGCCGCTGCTTGATAAATCCTGACTGCAGATTTGCTTGTGCGATCCTGGAGTCGAAGGGGAGAGAAGAGCTTGATAAATCTGGCCCATGTAAAGGAACATGAAACTTTTAATGATTTGGATACAACTTTATTTGGAAATAAGCGACAAATACAATGTGATTGTAGATATAGCAGAAAAATAAGGAAGAAAATGTCACAAAATCCCCTCAGATTAAAAAGCAAAAACAACCTTACATCTAGGAAATAGGACCGTTTCATTTTAGAAAGCAAAATTCTTCAAGTGATAAGAATCATGTTGCCCTACCTACTCACATGGGGGATTTTTAATATCGGTGTATGAGTGGTTTCACCCCACTTATTCCAATCTGGAGGAAGTGTAGTCTATGTTTACATGGGAATGTAGGCGATTCATTGAAGAGGAGTGGTTCTAGAGGTATTGAATATAACTTCTGAAAATATGATTCCACTGCTGTCCACATTAGTTGGATTATACTACACGGACACCAGATATGAAGAAGGCTGCCGTGTTCCCTCATCCCCTCCTTAGGCTCCTCTTTAAATCGTTCTCTGGCACACAGGAGTAAGGTACCATCTGAGCAGTATTTTTTAATGAAATCCACGTCCTCAATAAGTGTTCCCAAGTCTGTCTGCCATCTTTGTATGTAGGCTGGTAGTTGGTGTGATAGCCTTTTCAGAAGAGATGGCCAGACAAGAATAAGAGACTTTTGACAACATAGCCATTAAGGCGCAGAGACTAAAAGGAATGGAGGCATCCTTAAAACACCTTCACACATAAAAATATAAGCATGATTTTTTTTTTAACTGGACAAGAAGTACAGGAGCATCCTGCAGTGTCCTTTACTTATTAGTTTGCCACTTTCTACTAGTTTAGCTAAAGGTATAGTGTATCCCTATTCTTCACATCCCCCAAATCTGCTCTACAAACCTCCCACTAACTTGGCATTCTGAGGTATATGGAACAAGGTGATTTCAATGAAGAAATCCCCTTGGTAGACTGTATCAAGGCATCCCAAGAAAAAAAAAAAATAGGAGTGGCGTTGTCTCTTTGCATAACCAACATAAAGGCTCTCAAAAGTCCTCAAAAACATGTGAATCTATCAACACCCAGACCTTATTTTATTTGGCTCTGTGCCAATCTACAAATACGTTGTAAGGTAATAATCGCCTCTTGGTCAACCTTGATCTCTGGCACTCCAAGATCCCCCTTTTCTCTGTAGACCTATAGGTAACTGGATAGAAAGAACCCAGAGAAATGTTGTAATTTTTACAGAATTAATACAACCCACTACAAAATGGGTTTCTCACTCCAGGAGCAGAAGTCTTTTTTTAATATTACTCAACAAAAAATATAGTTGAGGTCATATAGTTGGCAAAAGAGGAAAGGGGTGTGATATAGCCTCCTAAGTACTTGAGGGCAACTTTTTGTAATTGTAGAGAACAAATAAGCCTCAGAGTTTTAAATTGCTTTTGTGGCAGCTTATTTAACATTTCTGATTATTGGTCTTTGCTTAGGAAGTTAGAATAATGACCAAACTGATGAAATTCAGAAAGCACAGCTGGAATCGAAGTTACAGGTGAAGAAAGCATTAATATCACCCATCCCATTCTCAATTCCCTTAATAACGCATTTTGGCAAATATGTGCCGCCATGCCTTCCATAGTAAGTATGAACAAGATTGGGGATAGTGGACAGCCTTGTCTTGTGCCAATCCTGACCTGGAAGAGCATGTCATTTAAGGACACTTTTAAATACACTTCTATTATAAAATGTTCTTTATTCTGTTTGTATTTTTTTGTTAAAAAGCATATGTACATATGCTCAACAGTTGCAATGCACAAACTGGTAGCGAGCTGGTAATGGGTAGTTACACATTTGTCTCTTATCATTGGCTTATCAGATGTGTTCCGCTAGAAGTGAGTAGTGCATTGCTGCTCTTGAGCTGACTTTTACTGTGTGTTTAATCCCATTACAGGAGTAAACCACATACTTAGTGCATTTTATTATTGCACTATTGCTTGCATATAACATATTACAGCATTATTATTTTTTTACTTTTATGTCCCTTTAAAAGGGCTTGAACTTTAAAATTATTTTTTAATCCTTGAGATATGGCATTCCATTTTAAGAGACTTTTTACTTTACTTATTTTATCATTTTTTTCTTGGTGTCCTTCATTGAAATGCATACCTATGTAGGCTCAGGAGTAGCAATGCACTACTGGGAGCTAGTTGGTAATTGGTGGCTACACACATACGTGTCTTGTCAGTGGTTCACTATACTTGTTTACCATATTCCTGTAATGCATTGCTGTTCTTGAGCTTTAATTATGTGCTTAATCTCTTCGCATTGGCTAAACACATGGGATCGATCAAAATCCCTCAAATGTATTCAATGGTTTTCAACAGAAAATCCCCATTAAAGTCTATGAGGATTCTTGTAGATAAATAATTTGATAAGCTTTTCTAATTGATTGTGATCAGCCCCATAGTTATATGTAAGCAATAGTTCAATAATAAAAATGCTCTAACACATTACAGCATTTGCTTTTATGTCCCTTTAATTATATGATGATTCTGTAACAACCTTGTGCCTAATGAATATGCAGCTGAATTCCAGACACAGGATATCATTCATGACAAATTCCATAAATTGTTCTGACATAATGCGGTTTACCTGGCTACGACAGTTATCTAGTGACAATTGCTCATCTTCAAACGCCAGTGTTTACAAAGGCTAAATTGTTATTAATACTACGGCTTTTCTTCTGAAGCTTTACTTTGCACCTGATTTTTTTTTCTTTAGTAGACAATCATATATATGAATTAATTGAGGGTGAACTAGAAATTAAAGGGACATTGCACTCACTATTTACTATCATGTACTTGAAATAGCAGCAATTAAATAAGTTACAAATAAATGTTTTGCATTTAAAAGTTTAAGTTAAAGCTACTTAAAATTGAAAGTAAACTAAAAAAAAAATATGTTTACAAAATAGATTAACATTATTATAGTTTGATTGGTTATTTTGGTCTTTCTTAAAAATATTAAAACAGGCAGCTTTTTTTTTTTTTTTAAGTGCCATTATAGTGAAGAAAAAAACCTACACATTCTAATTTGTTAGATCATGTAATTTAACACTAGATACGCTGCAAAAGGGTTAAACACATAGTAAAATGACTGCATAGGAGCCACAGACTGCCTATGATTCAATTAGCAGCAGTAGTCACATGATCCAGCTGTGCGATTTATTACAGTGATTTGGTCATCAGCAATTTCCGTTAGGGAACTGCAGCTCTCAGCAGCTCCGGAATGCTACTTTAACTATGTGTTTAACCCACTTGTGGAGTTAAATATATAGAGTTGCAGAGTTGAATGTTAAAATGACATCGTCTAATTCTTTAGATCATGTATTTTTCTTCACTGTAATGGACCTTTTAAATGAAAGTGATAATTAACATGGAAAAAAAAAAAGGTTCTGAAGTATATATTGCCACTAAACTTAGATAATAGGTTAGTTTTGAATACAGAATCACTAGATATAAAACAGACGTGCACTCGAGAAAAATTTGTTTCAACCGAAAAGATTTGTTTTGGATTTCTTAAAACGTTCGGTTCGGCTGAATTACATCCATACTGGTATTCAACTTGGATGAATATTGTATTCAGATTAGGTACTGTTCTTCCCAAAGGGAACAGCTAATATAGACAAAAAAAATATTGCATTATAAGAATCGAACAAATAAAAGAACCTATCTTTCAATGTTAAAAGAACATACAACTCCTGTATTACTAAAATTCAGTATAAAGGGGTCGATTTATAAAAGGTGTTGCATGCCTTTTCAACCCCCTACGACTGTATGTTCTCACAAGAGAACCTGCAGTCCATATTTAACAAGCAGCAGTTATCAGACTGCTGCTTTCCTAATCTTTCGCTAACCTCTAAGGTGGCAAATTTCAATCTCCCCGGTCTCGTCCGACCGGGGAGATTGAAAGCTCCTTCCCGCACGTGATTGGCCGGGGCAGGATTGCACACGAGTGCAAAATAGCGCTCGTGTGCAATGCTGAATTCCGCTAGGGGAATTCAGCCCTCCAGAGGCGACCTGCGGCAGACAGGGGTGTGTATATGCACCCCTGTCCGCAGCAGCTTGATAAATCGACCCCTTAGTGTCTGACCGGCTGTCCCTAACATCAGTCATTAGTAATACTATTTCAAGATTGGACAGGGGATGATGAACAAATGAAAGGTTAGACCCCCCTGTACATCATTACAAACAAAGGAGCTTATTAACGAAACAATATAACTAATTCCGCCTATTCCTGCACCTTTTTGGCACTAAATGGCACGAACTAACGATTTAATTTCGTCAAGCAATCTTTCCTTTTTTCGTCAGTTTCGTCCAAAGCTTGAATGTACATCTCCAAATCGAACTAAGCGTTAAAACTATTATAAAGAATAATAAAAATAATAATATACATTTACTAAGTGATCAATTTAACCCTAAGAAGAAACAGAAGTGTTAGCAAGATCCTTCATTACTAAAAGTGCTATAACAAATTACAACATGAATATTTTTCATATATTTTATTTCAAGAGATATTATATTATTTCAACACTTCAAAAAAAGTGTAATGTAGATACAGATAAAGCCATGGTCCCCTACAACTCATAATGTTGCCATTTTTGTTATTGATTTCATAACACATCTTGTGGAATACTTATAATTTACACTTGTATTTATAGCTGATTTAAAAAATAAATAGATTCTTGTTTTTAGAACATTGAAAAATTAAATCTTTAGTGTACAAGGAAATTAAAAACAAAATAATACCTTCAACATTTAATAACTTTGTATTTCCACAGAGCGTCTCTTTAAAATCCACCTACATTACTTTATCATAGTCATCTAGTTAAAGACTCAAAACCGGTCCAGCAAGTCCATTAAATCCAGTTGCTAGTTGTCCTATTTATGAAAATGTGAATCAGTGCCAAATCTGACTTCACAAGCTTTAACTGAACACAATATTTTATAAAGCCATTGTTGAGAGGCTCTAAAATCTAGTAAACAAGACCTGAAGCCACCCCAATAAGAAAAGAAAAAGTGTATATATAAGTCTGAGAACCAATTTTAATAATCATGTTGAACTCACTTTACCTTAGCTGGCAGTTGCACCCCCCCCCCCCCAATATTCTTCCTTCTTCTGATGTTCTCTAAACAAGCTAAATAAATGTGGAGTTATACTGCTTGAAAATAATAAGCTCCCAAAACAACACATTTTACGGACAAGTCCCACATTGAGATAACAGCAGTGAAATCTTTTGGAGCATAGCGAACAATGAGTTCTTAAAGAGACACAAACCCACAAATTATATGTGTTGTTCTTTTGCTATCCTTGGTTGAAAAGCATACCTAGGTAGGCTCAGAAGCTGGGATCTAGCTGCTGATTGGTGGCTGCACACTTATGCCTCTTGTCTTTGACTTACCAATGTGTTCAGCTACCTCCCAACAGTACACTGCTGCTCCTTCAATAAAGGATAGAGAATCAAGCAAATGTAATAATAGTAGTCAATTGGAAAGTTGTTTACACATGTAAGCTCTATCAAAATCACGAATGAAAAATGTTGGTTTTCATTTACATTTAAAGGGATATTCTAGTATAAAAATACAATGATATGTTACAGGATATCATTAAACTAATTCTCATGTCAAATTATTTAAATACAAAGGAAAGCATCTTGTCACGCAAAATAGGGATCCACCCAGGAGCAGGCATACATGCATATTCTGCAATCATCAACCACATTCTAATCTGGAAAAGCATGATTCCTTTCAGAAGTGACATTAAAGGAACAGTCTAGTCAAAATTAAACTTTCATGATTCAGATAGGGCATGCAATTTTAAGCAACTATCCAATTTATTTTTATCATCAAATTTGCTTTGTTCTCTTGGTATTATTTGTTTAAAGCTAAACCTAGGTAGGCGATTAATAGGTAGTGTGGTGAGCAGTTGCAATTAGCAGCATTCTAATTACCAAAAAGTAATGGCAAAGCCATGTATGTCTGCTATTTCTGAGCAATAGGAATCCCAGAGAAGCTTTTACAATAATTTGTGCCATGACTGCACAAGCTGTATGTAAAACGTTTGTGAAAAAGTTAACAATTTTTTTTCGCATTTGGCAGTGAAATGGTGTCATGAAATATATCAAATGGGCCTAGATCAATAGCTTGGGCTGTCTCATTAAAAATTTTTATATATATAGTTTTGACCAGTAAATAAAAAATAAACAAGGCTCTATTTCTGTTTAATTGGAGTGTTAGCAAAAATGCTAAAAATTCAATGGTATTTTGGGCAAATTCTTCTCTGAAAGTCCCGGTAGCAAAGGAGTTAAAGGGATAGTATAGTCAAAATTAAACTTTCATGATTCAGATAGAACCTGCATTTTTAAGCAACTTTCTAATTGACTCCTAGGGGTAGATTTATCAAGCAGCGGATGCTGCAATCTATCCCCATTGTTTAAGGTTCCCCTGAAACTGAAGTTAAGAAGCAGCGGTCTTAACTCGTCCGCCACCTCTGAGGTGGCGGACAGTAATCACGATTGACACCCCCTGCTAGGGGGCCATTGGCTGTGAATGTGCAGGGGCGGCATTGCACAAGTATTTCACGAGAAATGCTTGTGCAATGATAAATGCCGACATTGTATGCTATCGGCATTTATCGATGTGCAGCAGACACCTATTATCAAATTTTCTTCGTTTTCTTGGTATCTTTATTTTAAAAAGCTATAATGTAAGCTTAGAAGCCGGCCCATTTTATATTCAGCACCTGGGTAGTGCTTGCTGATTGGTGTCTAAATGTAGCCATCCAATCAGCAAGCGTGACCCAGGTGCTGAACCAGAAATGGGTCTGTATTTTATCAGAATCTGCTACCTCTGACTGTGCATGCTCTGTATTAAGTAATCACACTCCACATATGTTAAATAGGAATGTGTGGAATGTGATTATGTAAATCAGCAGCATGTGCACTCAGAGGTAGAAAATTCTGACAAGGAAGTTGTGTTGGATTTTGCTGCTGCTACGAGATGTGCGCATGTGCTGTTGAAATTGACTGTGAAACAAATTAAAAGTGAATATATATATATATATATAACAGACATGGTTGGATAATACAAAACCCGGTTGCTACAAATGTAGCGGTTGAACTACATGTAATAGAATGCTGACGGGATCCTTCTTTCATCATCCGAGAAACAGGAAAAAATACTTCCACAAACACAGGTTGACATGCACCACTAAATTTGTGGTATATTTACTACACTGTCCTTGTAGTTTATTCTATGTAGGCAAAACGAGTGATGATCTGAGGACAAGGATGGCGAATCATAGAAGCGCCATCTGTGCAGCTATTAAGAAC
>NC_069506.1:179952190-179992190 GCF_027579735.1 Bombina bombina | reverse complement strand
TAATTACCTCTTATAAAGTTATGTAAAAGCACAGAATTCACTGTGACCTCTGAACCAGGTCTGCAACCAATCTAGAACTGGTACTGAAGTAATTCACAGAATCACATGAGCTTGGTTTGGAGGATAGGGCAAGCATCAGAGGCAGCAGTGAGCATAAAGCTTTTAAATCAAAGCCAAACTTTGTTTTGTGCATGGAGGAGCTACTAGTCATTAATGGTGAATTGCTCAGGGGCTACATTATATTGGACTAGAAATACACATAAGAACCTTAATGAGAAGGGTGACATCTTTTTTTATAACAAATTACTGTCTGTATTCATCTCCCTGGTGCTGGGGGACACACTAAAAACCTTGTAGAGCTGTATGTGGCCCACAGAACATAGTTGTAACAGTTCTCTTTTAAACAGAACAAATAGGTTTTTCTGAGAGCTAAGAAATAAGTGTAAAGTAAGATTCAAAAAGAATGTGGTTAAATTCATGTGCCCAGATTTATGTTATTTTACACCTTCCTAATACACTAAAGATTCATTTCTCCTGTAATCTTCCTTCTTCTGTATATCTACTCTGTTATAATTGGAGCATGCTTTTGAGTAGTGTGTATATATCACGTGTGATATAGCAACAGTTGTGTATGGTAAGGAAAAATAATAAAGTGATTAAATATTACAACCAATGCGGGTTGTGTGATTGTTTAGGTTATGTCTCAAAACTCATGATCATTGATCTTGTCTAACAATACTTACATTCACAAACATGTCACACGTGTGTTGTATCTTGTTAGGGGAAAAAAAAAGGCAAAAAGGAATTTGATGAAAAGACTCCAGCACAACAAATGTTAATTGTATTTTGATGAGCAATTAGAGCAGCCAGCAGTAGGGGCGTGTTACACGGATGAGTTATTTCAGTGTTGCTGCAACTTAGCTACGTTTTGCTAAGTGGCACTGCAGCTTATGTTGGGTGTTAAGGGGGAGGAGACCTGCTAAAGTCACGCCCCTCCCTGAAACCCTGCCCCTGAACTGCAACTGACTCATTGAGCTAATTTCATTCCTCTCTTTCATTCCAGAGATTCCTCTGAAAAGCTGTCACCTTTCCAAAATACCAAGCCTGCTTCCCAACCAGCACCAACAACAACAGCGACTATACTATCAGTGGCAGTGCCAGCTGAGCCTCCTCATCCTCACCTGACCTTCATCAGACAAGAGGAGGGGGGCAGAGACAATCCTACTCCGGGCTGCCCAAAAGAAAAAAAAAAAAAAATACAAGTCTTTCCCAACAAAGTGCTGACCAGATCTGCCTCCTCTTTCCCCCCATTCAGTGCCTACTCCTGGTCCCCAGATACATTAAACCAATTGCTACAAAGATAACATTTCTTTAAAAAAAAAAAAAAAAAGTCCCAGACATTTCAACTGTTCCAGGTAAGCAGAAAATATTGTGGTTTGTTTCTTTTTCTCTCTCTCACTCGCTCTATCACAGGATCTGGAAGCTTCAAATCCTTGTCGTTTCTGGCATGTTTGGCATTTTTTGGGTTCCTTTCTCTCTTCCTGATTACTTTGCAACAAGTTCAGCCTGGATCCTGTAGGAGAGGAGGAAACATAACTTTTCTGTTCAGTCCTTTTCATTAGCACATACAAGCACATTCTTTTTTTTATTTTCTTTTTATTATTATTTTTTACCAGCTTTGAGCCGTTTTATCCCCTTTACTGTAAATTCTCAAGCGGACAATGTATCAGAAATTACATGATGTGTTGTCTTTCCTAAAGATTGGAACCAGCCTGGTGATCGTGGTTTGGGAAAGACAGAAAAACTGGGAAAGATTTTGGAGCAAGATTGAAAGAAGGACCCACTGTGTTTGTGACCAGCATTTTCCCTTTACGGAGAGTGACCTTCCCTGTAAGTAAAACTCCCTAACATGTAGTTGTATATTTATTTAATGATCCAGATATTAATCATAAAAATGTAATTTGCTTGAAACATATTGGAGATTTTCTGGGTCGATTTTTTTTTTCTGTCTCTCACATTTCTGGTGTGATCCTTTGTTTTTCCTGCTTTTTGCTGAGCTAAGCACAAATCTGCTGAGCGGGGAATAGTCTGGTGCCAAGAAAACCCCCTCACGCATCAAACCTCCACTGAATCTCTCAACATTTACACCGTTTTTTTATATTTATATATCTATATATAATGAAATATATAATATTGAAAAAAGTTAAAACATAACTTTAGTGTGGTTTAGGGATAGGAGGCTTTTGAATCTGACAAATCATAAAAGTTGCTGCTTTTTAATTAGTTCTAGGGTGCTTTGATATTGGAGCAATAAGGCACTTCTTGTGGGTGAAGTTCTACAAAAGCTTTTGTCTTATTGGGTGTCGGTTTAAACAAAAGGAACACACTGAGGGAGGTAGTTTATTCACTTGGGCGCTAGTACTGAAGCTCACGACAAAAGTGTTGCTTTAATTGGGTTATTTCTTGCTCTTGAAATCGTTAGGTGAGGGTTGTGAAGTTGCCATGTTGTTGGCTCAATATTACCCAACTGTTGCTGAGCAGCTTGTAGGAAATGGGAGCCGACATGGAAAGGTTGGAGGAAGGGGGGAGGGAGGAGAAAAAAAAGGAGGGAGAGGGACAGATAAGGAGGGAACAGAGCTGCCTTTCAAAGTTTGCAGTCTTTGTTCAGCTGCTTTGTGCTGTTCAGCACTGCCATGCTGGCTTTCCTCCCTCTCTCTCCCTTTTATTTATTTTGTAGTACCAATGTGCAAATAAAGCAGGAAGCACCTTTCCCCCTCTCTCTTACATTGTGTATTGTTGGCAGCAAACAAATCTGTGGTGATTTAACTCCTTCAGTGTTGTGTGTGTGGGTTTTTTTTTAAATCACTGCATCTGGGCCTGTGAATAGCAGCTGCAAAGTGAGACTACTTTTGGGGCTATTTCTATAATCTGCAAAGTGAAGAGGAATCCAAATAAAGTTCACTTGATTTTATTATTAATTACAATCCACAAAGTTGTAGATTGTCAGTGTGTTACAAAAAATGTTGTGAAAGTGTATCAATAAAATAAATACTTAAGATAATTCAGATGTGTGTGTATAATATATATATGTATATATGTGTGTGTGCGCCAAAATATTTCTAGAATACAACCTTTTTTTATTTTATTTTTACTGTTACAACTTTAAGACATCTGAAATGTATTATTTATCACTCCTCTCTCAATGGTATTGAAAGGGTTAAATGTAAGCACTGTTATTTGTTATTTTATTCCATATTGTTTATAAAGATTTCATTTTAATATTTTTAATTTGAGAAAAATGAAAAGGTTCGTACAGTTATTTTGTCACAAGTTCTGCATATTTTATATTTATCAGTGATTAATACAGTAATCTTTTATGTTTTGATTTTACACACTGCAGAATATAATACCCAGATTCCTAAATACCAGGTTTATAGTTGTTATCTAACTTATTACTCAATCTTTTAAAACAGAAATGATATCCCATCTATTTAAGGAGATCTAAGTATCTAATTTTGGCCATGGCATGTGACCAGCTGGTGTAGTTTAGTCAATCATAACAGCTATTTTATTTACCTGGTGTATTAATATATTTGTACCAAGATCTTGTAGTATTGTGGCAACCTATGTTCCTTATTTGATTTTTTTTTTTTTTTGTATTAATGAAATATATGAACTCTTAAGCACTGCCACATTCCTAAAAATAAATTCTTAAACAAGTCAGTATGTTAGTACAGCATAGTCATACCCATTCACTATTCCCCAGCACACTACAACATATCTGGCCTGCACATACCAACTCAGTACTTTGTTTTACAACGCCCCAGATTAAATTTAAAATAAATATACACAAAAGAGAAATTTGGCTAGTAACCTCCAAAAATAACTTGCTGGTCTGTAAGTGGCTCATGGGCTACCAGTTGCACAACTCTGACTCTGTGGTCTATAACTTAGAAGATTATGATGATGATGATATAGAAATGCATTGCATATAAATACATAATATAGTTCTATTATAAACAGTAATATGAGTGAGAGCAATGTATATAGAGATATACAAATTAGCATCTGCTTACCATCAAGTTAAAAACTTTATTGTAAGGGATTTAGAAGTAGAATCATTCTAAAAAGTTGGAAACCAGAAGTAAATTTGTGTCTCCTGGAATTTATCAAGCCTTGTGATAAATGAAGAAACATACCTCAAGAAACTTAGTCTGAACAGTGAGGCCATCAAAATTATAACCAGCTATGGGGCTACACAGATTGAGAGATCTATGTATAAAGACTTGTGTACTCTGATTTTGAAAATGCCCATTAAATAGGACCCAGAATTGCTATTCTAATATGTAAGCATATATAAATATTTTGTAGATAACAACAAGAATTTATCACTCATGGTGGCCTTTTCTTCTGGCTTTTTCAAGGGCTCATGCATGGCATACTCCAGTATGTGTACTGGAGTGGTTGTGGGCAAAACTGTACATATTCTTCTGTGTTCTTTATCATGTCAAATGCCACTACTGAAATAACAGTTCACTTGTAGGGTCCAATTCTCTAAAACTCTCTGGTCTGGCGGGATTCTATAAGATACCTTGTTATTATTAGAAGGTCCCTTTAACTGTGTGTCTTATTAAGGGGAGTTCATTAGTGTGCTTTATGTGATGGAGATACACTTACTTTACAGTATAATGCTGAGTAAAATAAACTGATGATTTCTCTCCACGCTGCTGGTTTTTGAGAATTAGCCCATAATAAAAAAATCTCTTTGCATTTATTCAAAATAATTTTTCTGCTTTCCTATTATTTTTGCTAACAGCCCAAGAGAGAATATTTGTTTTAGAAGCTCTGTGTATAGTATGGTTAAGGTTTATTTTGTTAAAAACTTAGCTCTATTTATTTAGTTGGCAGGAAAAAGAGCAAACTGCAAAAATAATTGTTTTCAAAAATAAAATGGCCCCTATTTGGTGGCACGAAAGGGTCACAGGCTGTGTGAGTAAAAATCAGAAACTCCAGAATAGGTAAGATTTTTGTCTATGTACTGATTTGATTGGGGAGAGGGGTTACTCCCAGAAATTAATACTGCAAGATAATTCAGTAATATATACGTTAAACTTTATGTGACATATCAGGATTAAAGGGACATTAAACACTTAAAGTAAATCCTAGCATTTTACAAACGCTAGGATTTACTATTGAAACAAATAAAGGGCACTTTCATTCATGACGTATAAGATATTTTATGTAGAAAGCTCCTTTATTTGATTCAATCGATCGCTGCTCTTACAGCAGCCCACGGCAAAAAATTTTTTTGGCTAAGAGGTGACATTTTAACCTCCTTAATCAATAACCGTGCGGTAAATCCCATGGGCGCCAAGCCGGATTTACCGCACGGCTATTGACTAAGAGGTGAAAACGTCACCTCTTAGCCAAAAATTTTTTTAGCCATGGGCTGCTGTAGGAGCTAAGAGCAGCGATCGATTGAATCAAATAAAGGAGCTTTTTAAGTATCTTATACTTCATGAATGAAAGTGCCCTTTATTTGGTTTAATAGTAATAGTTACTTTCACTTTAAGGTATTTTATAAGCATAATATTGAGGTTTTACGCCTTCTCCCCTCTAGTCATGGGTGCCACCATGTTGAAATCTATCTTTCACTAATTTCTAATGCTGACCTGTTTACACATGTGCATTAACTTGCCTTCTGATACCTGCAGTGTATCCCAAGTTTCAATGTGATTTAGTGCTCAGTGTCCCTTTTAATTTTACATTCCATTACAGTATATAGCTTAAAGGTTATATGGATTCAGATGTGCTAGGGTATTTCATTATTCCACCATTGCTTGAAATACCCTTGATTGTTGCTACAAACATGCTGACCCTAATTTGCTCAGTGGCTGTGTTCAGCTCAGAAGTATTAGGGCATTGCTATTCTGGAGCTGATTTTTTTTTAACCCCTTGTGGGGTCAATACATATATTGGTTCAAGCAGTAGTGCAATAATAAAGTGGTCTCAGTTTATTATTGCCTCTTTATGTCCCTTTAATAAAATAAGTGACCCCCTGTATGATTGATATACCAGTGTGATTTTATGCATCGTTTTTTAAATACTAATATCCTCACATGCATTACACATGCAATCTTGCTGTTTCCGATAATCCTGCATATTTAGGCTTGCTATATAGGCTAATTAATAAAGCATTATAAGCTATAGTCCTAAAATATATTATTATTGCTTGACACTTTAATTGTAAACTAATTTCTAGGAAATTCTTGGTACAAACTAACCTTTTTCTGTTGTTGCAAGTACATAATGTGTCGCTTGCATCTGCTCCTAGCTCAGGTGATATTATGTAACATGTCAGTGCAGGTGGGGCATACACAGGTGTCAGGAGCCTGTGCATGCTGGTTACCTGTATATGCTTTCTCACTTGTGTGCATTAAACAATTATCGCATATTCTGTGGTTCTATCTATCTATCGGGTACTTTTAGAGCACAAACTAATCACCCGTGAGGGTCTCAAGGTGCTAATTGAACTGAAAGCCATACATAACAAAACACACTTCCAAACAATAGGCATAACTAAACACAACAATTCTAAAACATTCTGTATTATTTATTAATAATGATTTAAAAAAAAAGTAAATACATTTTTATTGTCAAATATTGTTATGCAACTTTATATTGAATTATAGTAGTGTGTTTTTTTTTTGTTTGTTTTTTACAGTTTACTCAAATGTTCTCCACTTTGATTTGTTCCCAATTATCCACTTTACCTGCTGGACTGTATTAATTTTTTTACAAGTATTAACTTAAAGAGACAGTCAAGTCCAAAAAATAATTTCATGATTCAAATCGGGCATGTAATTTTAAACAACTTTCCAATTTACTTTTATCATCAATTTTGCTTTGTTCTCTTGGTATTCTTAGTTGAAAGCTAAACCTATGAGGTTCATTTGCTAATTTCTTAGACCTTGAAGGCTGTCTCCCTAATCTAAATATATTTTGACCGCTTTTCACCACTAGAGAGCATTAGTTCATGTGTTTGATATAGATAACATTGAGCTCATGCACGTGAATTTATAGAGGAGTGAGCACTGATTGGCTAAAATGCAAGTCTGCCAAAAGAACTGAAATAAGGGGGAAGTCTGCAGAGGTTTAGATGCAAGGTAATCACAGAGGTAAAAAGTAGATTAATATAACTGTGTTGGTTATGCAAAACTGGGGAATTGGTAATTAAGGGATTATCTATCTTTTAAAACCACAAAAATTCTGGTGTTCACTGTCCATTTAACCCTTATTGGCATTTTTAAATAGTTGATTTAGCTTGTGGTATCCTTGCCTAGTCTGAAAGTTTTCTGCCCTTTGGTCCAAACTATAGATAAGCTGTGTAAACACAGCCAGCAAAAGAAATTACACTAGCAGTGGGGTATAGAAGAGATAAGGTAATAGAATGTTAATTTTCCATTGTTCTCTCCAAGTTTTTGTCTTTGGTTTACAGACACATATAGGATAAAGATGCATGTATATGTACACAATTTGATAAAGTAATGAGATCTGACTATACCTACAAGCTCAACCCATTTTATTAGACTGTGGCTTCAAAACACAAAATCAGCTTATTCATATACTCAAACCTTAAAAAGCAAATTCCCATACATTTTTATACTATGGAGATGGTAAAAAAAAAAGTAATTGGAAACACATTAAGGGAAAAACTATTTAACAGTATACTGTCCCTTTTAACTCATGTACAATCAACATCAACTTCTGTACAATCAACATCAGGCTTGTCTGACAGGTTTAAGAAGATTCAAGTATTTTATTTTCTCATGATGTTGTGGGTCTTGAATTCAAGAAACATCCTCAGAGAGAATTTTAATATGACAATGATTTTTATGGCATGTAGGTCATCTTATAAAAATATAGGCTTTAAACTAATTTCTAGGGACTGTGACGATCAGTCCCATTGTGGGTTTGTTGTGTGTGCACAGTGTTTGTTTAATGAGTGTATAACTACACAGCAAACTCAGTATTTGTTTGCACCATCTGCATAGAATGGCCCAACACCTCTGTTAAAGGGAATAAAAGAGTATTCTTTGAAAGAGGTAACCCCATTACATAAATACCCTGTGTTGCTTAAACCTGTCAAATACAAAGAGAGGATTATCTGTTTTAACTCTTTCAGAACATGCAAGCTGTGTTACTGGCCAACTGCAGAAAATTCTATCATTTGAGAAAGATACTTATTTACAGATAACTATTGAATTTTATAAATCATACTTTTTTTTTTTTTTTTTTCCGTTTGTTTTTTAACATTGCATTGCAGATTATTATTTTTTTTACAGCCTTAGGCACTGGGAAACAACCGGGATTGCTGCAGGATGTGTTTTGCAGGCTCTGGCTATTTAACCTGGGGTTTCTGTAGTGAAGTTGGCACGGTTGTGATTTCTGTATTAACATAACACCTTTTTCTGGCAGGGAGATTGGCAGTCTGTTTAAAAACAACATAATCCATATTTCTTTTTTAAGCAAAAGAGAAACGTTACCTCAATCTTGTGTTTTTGTTTATGTAAAGTTTTATATATTGTCATCCAAATTAACAATGATATATATTTAGGTTCTATTTTTGTGAACTATTTGATACATTTGACAAAGTTGCTGTAATGGCACTGAAACGTTATGCACTTTTTAAAGGGACACTGAACCCAATTTTTTTTCTTTTGTGATTCAGTTAAAGCATGCAACTTTCTAATTTACTCCTATTATCAATTTTTCTTTGTTCTCTTGCTATCTTTATTTGAGAAAGAAGGCATCTAAGTTTTTTTTTTTTTTGTTCAGAACTCTGGGTAGCATTTTTTTTTTAATTGGTGGATGAATTTATCCACCAATCAGCAAGGACAACCCAGGTTGTTAACTAAAAATGGGCCGGCATCTAAACTTACATTCTTGCATTTCAAATAAAGATACAAAGAAAATTTGATAATAGGAGTAAATTAGAAAGTTGCTTAAAATTTCATGCTCTATCTGAATCATGAAATAAATTTTTTTTGGGTACAGTGTCCCTTTAACTATGCCTAATAAATGCTAAGTTTTATATAAAAGACCAGTGATTGTCTTTTCCTTGGGAATATATATATATATATATATATATATATATATATATATATATATATAGTTACTGCCCAAGAGTTTATTCACATTTATATTCCGAATAGAAATAGATATATATATATATATATTTTTTAGCCAAACAATATAAAGCTAAGGAATATGTATAGGTAGATGTGTATAGTACATTGTGTGCATATTTTACTGTTCATGATCTCTGAAATAAATGTCAATGATAACATCTTTGAAATAATAAAAATTATAAATATTGTTGTTTCCTGAACGTAAACATTTGGACTAAGTCATTTCAGTTAGTAAGAGGTTACAGCAGACGGATTGAAATGCATAGGGAAAAAAATAAACATAAAAAAACTCATAGTCTGTTAATGTAAGTGCATAAGGAGGAAGCATGAAAATCAGGAATTCCTAGCAAGATAGTCAGTCAAAAGTTGAAGAAGTAAATGGAGATTTGCCAGAGGGTTTCCACAACGCCTGTGGGGGTTAAGTTTTATAACTTGACATACAAGTTGTGAGATCAGAACACTTTGGGGTGGGGTGGTTGAAGAAATCAATACGGCAGAAATATTGAACGTTTTCTTGTGCATGTGATATACTTAAGTTTTATTATATTTGTGTTCTTGTTTTTTCAATTTAGTGTATGTAGGTGTGTGTATGCATGTATATGTATGCGTGTGTGTGTGTGTGTGTGTGTGTGTATATATATATATATATATATATATATATATATATATATATATATATATATATATACATTCATTGATGCTACGTTCAAGGCTGGTGCTATTTTTTAGGGATAGGAATGCCCTAGCACTTGCTGAAAACTCACCTAATTTGCATTCTATTATGTACATAATTTAGTTTGTGTGTGAAATGCAAGGAGACGCCAAAGGTCACGAGCACTGATGTTCCTCACTGTCATTAGTCCACATGTTAGCCAATAGCTAATATAATTAATTTAATTTCTTCATAAATAAGCCAATATTCTGAAGTGGTAACCTACAGAATTATACCTAATTTATCAGGCGCTGATGTTTTTTTTCATCTTTACTAGGGAAGGAGAGTCAACCAAAGGTTTGTAGTAGACAAGAACTGGCATAAATCAAGGTTTTTCAAACCAAGGCTCAGGGGACAATACTTTATTTGTTCCCTTTTCATTCTCTAAAGCTACTTGGCTTCTCTTCACTGGGTGTTTTTATTTTGTTGTTCCCCCTGTATACATAGTGTAAGTCTTTATATCTGTTTTTTATGTAAGGGTTGTTAAATATCTGTTTTGTAGAGTCATTTCAATTGAAGAACCAGGTAAAACATTCTGAGAAACTTTCTCCGCCCCCCATAATTTGTCAGTCATGTATACCTTCATACTTTTTTTCATATTTTACTTCATCTGCCTTTCAAACACCACATACACCAACAGTGCAATGCCATATTGCAGAACAGTTCTAAAATAAATTATGGCTGTACTATATACTGACTGTGAATCTAGTCCTCTGACAACAGAAACACACAAGCACAGTTAGTTATATATGTGGGAAAATCTATGTTGGGGACATAATGAGCGTTATTTTTCAGATTTGTCTGCATGTGTTCATTGTGGTGTTTGAGACAGATTTATGTTCAGTGCAGGCATTTTTAGACAGTTAAGTTGGATTTCACCAAGAGCATTCTGTAATGCTTGAGTAAGATGTTATGTGCGATCCGTATCAGATGCACTGTGGATGAGCAAGATTCTAGCTAATGTGGGATTCTCTAAATCTTTGGGTTGGTGGATGCTCTCACTGTTTAAAGTTAGAGTGTTGGCAGCCACTGCTCACAAATTTCAGTATGTTGGTCAATCTTTGCTTAAAAGGATATGAAAGTTTCATATAGACTGTAATTATAAAAAAAAATAATCAAATTTACTTATTATTCTTGGTGTCCTATGTGAAACTTTCCATGAGGGTATACTTAGGTAGGCTTAGAAGCGTGCACATGTCTCAAGCACAATGTTTGTAATAATGTTATACATGTGGTCCTCAGTAAATATGTCCCAAAAGAGAATCCTCAATGGGTATCAGGAGGACAGATGTATTAACAGAAAGGTGGGTAAAACCTAGGCACCAATCCTACGGAGGGTAAGGTATTGAGACTGCTACTGAGTTAAAAATAGAGTATTTAATAGATAAAATCAGCATAAATTGATTACATAAAAAATGATTGCATACAAAAAAGTCATGGATCCATGTTGACAATAAATGCACAATAATAAAATATTAAAATAATAAATGCACAATATTAAAATATACAGTAAGCAAGTGAGATACACAATACTCAAATATATATGTGTATGTATGGAAAGTCTAATGTGAGTCCAATGAATAAGGTGGGCGAAGTGAGTTAAACAATCCATACGTAGGTGATCCAAGTTGATAATAACAAAAAATTCTTAGTGACCAATAAATTGATGAATCCTGTGATAAAGGATACTGGGATAAAAATTAAGAACTATGGCGGGCGGAGGAACAGCGCTTATCGTTATAGCATTAAAAGGTAAAAATCTCAGAAGATCAGGATATATTACCAATTTGATGAATGAAAGTCTTACTTATTTTTTTAAATTCTATCCTATGACTTGAGCGAGAACGCTCAAGTTTACAATCCTTTTAAATACTGGTTAAAGGGACATGCATTATAACAAGGTTAAATACTGGTTAAAGGGACATGCATTATAACAATGTTAAATACTGGTTAAAGGGACATGCATTATAACAATGTTAAATACTGGTTAAAGGGACATGCATTATAACAAGGTTAAATACTGGTTAAAGGGACATGCATTATATAACGAGGTTAAATACTAGTTAAAGGGACATGCATTATATAACAAGGTTAAATATTGGTTAAAGGGACATGCATTATATAACAAGGTTAAATACTGGTTAAAGGGACATGCATTATATAACAAGGTTAAATACTGGCTAAAGGGACATGCATTATATAACAAGGTTAAATAATGGTTAAAGGGACATGCATTATATAACAAGGTTAAATACTGGTTAAAGAGACATGCATTATAACAAGGTTAAATACTGGTTAAAGAGACATGCATTATAACAAGGTTAAAGAGACATGCATTATAACAAGGTTAAATACTGGTTAAAGAGACATGCATTATAACAAGGTTAAAGAGACATGCATTATAACAAGGTAAATACTGGTTAAAGGGACATGACACTCAAGTTTTTTTTTAGTCTTTCATGATTTAGGTAGCACATGTAATTTTAAACAACTTTCAAATGTATTTCTATTATCTAATCTGTTTTATTCTCTTAGGCATTTTTTTCAAAAAAGGATACAATGTAGGCACAGAAGCTGCTGATTGGTGGATGCACATATATGCCTCTTGTCATTGGCTTTCATCTAACTCCCAGTAGTGCATTGCTGCTCCTTCAACAAAGGATACCAATATAATGAAGCAAATTGGATAAAATAAGTAAATTGGAAAGTTGTTTAAAATTGTATGATCTATCTTAATCATGAAATAGAAATATTTTGGGTTTCACGTCCCTTTTTACACAATTTTCTAATTTACTTCTATTATCACATTTTCTTTGTTCTCTTTGTATCTTTTGTTTTAAAAGCAAGGACATAATCTCAGGAGTGTGCACGTCTGGAGCTTTGAATGGCAACAGTTTAGTAAGAATGTTGTCCATTTGCTTGGCTCTGTCAGTTGGGGGAATTACAGTATATTGTAACAATTGTTGTATTCCAGATTCTGTTTTCAGCCATTCTTATCTAGATTAATTTAATACCCTGCCCTCTCCTAAGGGGATTGGTTAACGTAAGGCTGGCAGGATTTTAAGCAACCCCCCTTTATATGCACCCTCCAGGGGGTCAGGAAGAGAGGGCAAGTCCAGATGTGCAGCAGGACCCCTCCCAGAAGGTATGAGATGTTTACGTTTCTGTCATTCTTCAAGATAACAATCACACTGAGCCCTGCATGACTCTTTACTTGGGGTTTATTGGCTGATTGGAAATTAGTTGTCCTGGATGGAAACATCATTTTATTTATTTTGTGTTATTTGATATCTTAGATACCTTTTGTAGTTATTTTATTTTATCTCCATTTATGTATTTTTCTCATTTTAGTGGAAAAGTTAATTTGCTCATTTGGTTGTGTGTTTGTTGTTTTAGAGCGATCATTTTATAAAATCTCTACACATTGGAAACTGCTTCTGAATTCAGTTGATTATTAAAGGCACACTGTCAATTTTTGTCTGTCGTGTGTATATAAAAGAGCAAATTATTTTTGCATGAAAAAGGCTAAGCACAAAAGTGAAACACAAAGTGCATTTTTGTGTAAACTGGTGCCTAGGTAGGTACTTTGGCTGATGCGGACAATAAAAAGTTTATTTTTCATAACGCAACAAACTGTAGCACCATTATAAATAGTTCAACACAGCTGCTGTACTTCTATTTCTTACTAAAGAGAACATTAATTGTCCTTTTGTGATAAAGACTCCAACATTTTTAAACCAGTTTAAACTGTTTGAGTAAACTAACAATTTACAAACCACAAAAAACTGCTTGCCTCAGCAGTTATACTTCATATAACCCACACTCCTTTGCCTGTATTTTTCCATAACTGTTTGTTCATATAGATACATCCTCTGTGAGTCTACGTGTGATTAAAAAAATAGCCCAGGATTCCATTGTTTGTGTGTGTGTGTGTGGGGTGGAGGTGGGGGGGGAGCTATAAGTAAATAAATAGAGGTGCAAATTACCCCCACCATCCTCAAAATGCTCATTGCCTCCATGTTGTGATAGTTACATTGATATTCTACCAAACAAACATTACAATGGCTAACAATAACTTTTTCAAAAAGGCTGATCCTCCTCTAAACCTTATTGTACAAAGTATAAACACAGGTGCAATCTGGAACTCATAAATTACCTCATAAGATGGGTTCATAAAATGGCTTCACAGCCACCACAATATAGTATAATGCCTTCCAGGTCATCCTGTCATAAGAACTGACTCTAGCACAGAAAAAGTAACTTATTCTTGATAGGCAACCTAAGATATGAGGCCTACATTGTAAGTATATGAACCAGGAAAGAATATGTCGCTGCTTTGATCTTTTATTAGCATTTTTTTTTTAAGCAGGAAATGTATGTTGCTGGAGTTACAAGACAGAAATGAGCGGGATCCTGCATAAACATACACAAGTATATCATTACACAATGCCAGGCAGATATCGGTTCATGTAGAAGCCAAAACAATGGTATATATTTAGATAATGCACTGCTCACTTGACAGTTGTTGTTATACAAAGTACAGGGTATGTTTCTCTTTGGACTAGCAGTACAGAGAATATCTTAATGCCCTTTAATTATACTGTAGTCATGGCACTTATGCTAATGACTGTGATTGGCCTCATAATGATTAACAACAAGGTTGCTGGCTGTTACCAAGTGTGGAGGCAATATTTGGCAGGGACTTATCAATTATTCTTTTATTGTAAAGTGTCTCTGTAAACACATAACAGATTGTGGGAAAATTATTTGTTTTTACTTCACGTAGTGCTTCACATTGGTATCAAAGGGACATCTGTTTAAAAATACTGCTTTGTTAGAGCATTTTACATTTAAACAATTATTTTTTTTCGTTATCTGTTTAAACTCTGCAAAGTGGTCAAAGTTTTGAACCCTGGTGCAGTGAGCCAATCAGGGACGGCATTTGTGCATATTCTCTATTCACTCACTTTATCCTAATCTGGAACCACATAGAAATATGCTGGGCGCACAAGTTTGACTATACATTTAACGCTTTTGCAGGCGTTAAACACATAGGGCTAGATTACAAGTAGAGCATAACAATGCAAGTGGTGTGTGGGGTCTAATGGTCTGTGGTTAATATTTATTGTGGATGTCTTTATTTTTATTATTATTAATAATAATAATAATGATATTATTATTATTATTGTGCCGATGGCAGTGTAGTGCGCACTTCACTATTTGTCAGATAGTGCAGGTGTTTAATTTTACTTCAGAAAACAGATTTCTGTGAATTCTGTCACCTGATATCTAATAAGAGCTTCCCAAAAGCTTCTGTTTGATAAACTGATAACCATTAACAGGAATTAAATACTTGTGTAAAAAGCTTCTACCTCCCTAGTTGTACATGAAATGCTTCACATCATATCCTCTAATTGTTCTTACAACATTAGTGAGTCACATAGTGTGTCACTTCCTTAGATCCCAATAAATGCGCCAGTCTCTCTCTGTTTTCTGGCAATATCTTAGATAAAAAGCATTTGCAGAAATAAGGACCGGTGTTCTCCCTTAATGGAATATGGCAGTAACATTTTAACCATAAAACTTTAATTATCAAATGTATGTATTTTTCTTTCTTTCCCTTTTGTTAAAACTTAGGAGCGCACATGTTTTATTGAGTCTACCTCAGTGTTTTGTTATGAAACAGAACTGATTTTCAACAAATGATACAAAGAGAAAAAGGGAAAACTGATAACATAAATTGTTTTTGTTTTAGTTGTTTGCTGTGTGTGATTCATGAAAGTTTAATTTTGACTTTCATGTTAGACCATTTTCTTTTAAATCAAATTCCCTCTCTACACTAATTATTTAACCCTTTCAAGAGGATTAAAAAAAAATTGTTGCACCTGGCACACTTCTGTGGCGTCGCTGAGCAGGACACAACCAGTGATTGGTGGCTGCACACAAAGCTTCTCCTAATGGGCTCTGTCCAGGCCCTTCGTACATTTTTTTTTGGTTTTAGTTTACAACTATGTGTTTAACCCCATAACATGAATTTGTTTAAAATGTTGTAACAAAAGAGGACGTTTTATTTTAAATCTTGTATGCCCCGTCTTCTCTTTGCAGCCAATTTCTAGAGTTAGCTGCAGAATCTCTTGGCACTCTACAAATAAATGACAATAATAATAGAGTGCCTGGAGGAATTTCTTTTTTTTTTTCTCTTTCAGACAAAACAACATACTTATTTTTTATTATAAATAAGCATTCGTATTCCACAGAACTATGCTAGAACCACAATAAATACACAAAAACTAAAGGGTATTCTTAAAAGCATGTTCACTGTACATACGGTAAATACCAGCCAGCTTCTAGGATTAAAATCATAGCATTAGTTTAAAAAATAAAACTTTATTTATAATTCTCTGCTGTGGCTAGATAACTTTTTTACAAAGTATAAAACAATCAACCAAAATGCTGGATTTTTATTGTATACATTTTTTAAATTGAACAGGAGCAGGCTGCTCTTCATGTTGTATGAAAAAGATCCAGTCCATGCTTTTTATTGCTCACTTGGTTTACTTTTAAAATAAAACATAGAGATTTATATCAGGAGTTACTTCCTGTCCTCTCAAAAACCCTCCTGTAAAGGAGAAAAAAAGATTGCAAGAATTACTGTGTGTCTGGGAGCTTCTAGATGTTTCTTTACCCACCCCCTTCCTGGTGTGTACTCCTCCACTATCTCTTTGTATACAAGTAAATGTGCTACCAGACCTCTCGTGTTTCTGTAGTTAAACATTGCACTTTATATGGCACTGAACAGCCTGACCTTGCTTTGATGATGTGCAGGAAAGCTATTTTTTTTTTTTTTTTACTAATCAGTGTAAACGAGTATTCTTTGACATAATATTTTAGGAAGATAAAAATAATATACTCCTGTGAAATCTCTCCCTTTTCCTCCAACCAAGACGTACACATGCACTTTATATTTTCACAAAACCAGATCTAGGCAGAGCATACTCATAAGCACTAGTAGAAATTATTATTAAAGGCACATACAAATGTAAGAAGAAAATACTGCAATGTGTTAGAACATTTTATAATTACATAGTAGTTTGCATAGAACTATGTTTTAACCCCATGCAAATTGTTTAAACACACAGTTAAAGTCACCTCCAGAGCAGCAATGCACTACTGAGATATAGCTGAACACATCTGCTGAACCAAGACCAGGAGGCATATATAATACAAGTAAATTAAAAAGTCTGAACCATGAAAGTTTTTAGTTTTTTTAATTTAAATGTCCCTTTAAAGCCACCATGCGAGGCTGATGTACAAGCACAACATGAAGGGGCGTTGGTGAGGAACATGGTTTATGTTATTATTTATGATAAATAAAACACAAAGGTATCATGTATTTTGTGATTGTACTAAGGATTATGAGAATAGAAGAGATGTTCTACTCTGTTATGGGGAAAAAGATAAACCACCAATAGGTAGATGACCTGTTCTCTAACACTGTATCCATATAGAATTATATATACCCTTGGAATATGAAATGCGCATTACAATTTGAAATAGAAGCATTAATAGCATTTCATTAGCAAAAATACTTCTGTTTTTCAGTGGTATACACACATATCCTGTGAAGGCTCGTGCACCAGTATTCAAACACCAACCACACTTCTCAGAAAGTCAGCAATACACACCACCAGCAGCTTTCTGAGCAGGTGTGGTCGGTGTTAGAATACTGGTGCATGCGCCCTCACAGGACATTTGTGTATGCTGCAGAAAAACTGTAATATCTTTTTACTAGAAGCGTTTTTGCTGATGAAAGTATATTGCAAAAATGTTTTATTTCAAATTGAAATGCACCCAAGCGCATTTAATTTTTGAACATTCTATCCCTTTAAACAAATACATTTCCTGCAGCTCTCTATTTATGGGAGCCACCATTTTGGAATTAAGGTTTCATTGTAGGTATCTGAGTGATGGTGCACGTGTGTACACACACCAGCATTGGGATTCAATGAAAGCTAGATTTCAACTTTGCATCACCCATGACTAGAGGGAGGTGGGTTAAAGGGACAGTTTACTCAAAAATTTTCTCCCCTTTAATTTGTTCCCAATGATCCACTTTACCTGCTGGAGTGTATTAAATTGTTTCTAAGTAGCTCCTTTACCCTTATATTGGCATTTAAAATTGTTAATTTAGCATGTGGTATCCCCACCTATTCTGAGAGTTTGTGGCCGCGCGTACCAGCTATAGATAAGCTTTGTAAACACAGCCAGCAGAAGAAATTACACTCCCAGTGTGATAAAGCAGAGATAAGGTAATAAAATGTTGATTTTCAATTGTTCTCTCAAAGTATTGGTGATTGTTTTAAGGACAGATATAAGATAAAGAAGCAGGTATATGTGCACAATGTGATACAGTAATGAGATCTGATTATACCTACAAGCTCAACCCATTTTATTAGGCTGTGGCTTCAAAACACAAAATCAGAGCTTTAATATACAGAAATAAACCTTAAAAAGCTAATTTTCATACATTTTTTACTCTGCAGTTGGTAAAAAAAGCAATTGTAAACACATTAAAGGAAAAACTATTTTACAGTATACTGTCCCTTTAACATAATTGCTTGTACTTAATCTGTGTGAGAGCATTTTTTCTCCCAACAAATAGTAAATAGCAATCCCTGTTTCCTATATAGTTAGTTCAGTGTGTCTGTGCGTGGCTGTTGACTAATGCTAATTTTTTTGTTTGTTCTCTAAAGTGTTAAAGAAGCAAAACCAGGAATTTTGAATTGTCCTCGTATTTGAAAGTCCGTAAATGAATCTATGATACAAAATAAGAGCATGTACACACAGGGTTTTAATGTAGAGATTTAATATGAATTCTATGAACGATCACTTATGAATTTGTAAAATCCAGCACGTTATCTAATGTTACATTTCTCTTTTATCTTTGTATATCATTGTTTGTAAGGTCATTGGGAAGTCACCGTTTATGAATAAGATTAGATACTGAGAAGATTTAGTAATATTGAATGCCTATAAATTAACCAAACTAAGTTCAGTAAATATTTTACCTCAAAGAGCCATTGCATTGCTACAGATACATCATATCCTTTTTTGTATTTGTAGGATTGTTTTGATATCTTGTTTCTGTAAGTTGCAGTCTTGAGAAACAAATATTTGTGGTGTTTTCTTTACTGTGTTTCTACCTGAACCCCCCCCCCCCCCCAGCGTATTTATCTAACACTTTTTTTTGAGTTACAGACCAACAATGCAAAGACCACAAGTCAGATTTATTATAGAGTGCCCATTTTCTATTAGGAACTGTTGAGAAGGAGCAACATGAGTGTCCTTGAATTTTCTTCTCATAAAAGTGTAAACCATTTGGCAGTGATCACAATACACAAGTGTCTGCGTATGTATGTATGGACAGAGAGAGGTGTGTGTGTGTATGTAGAGTGTATGTATGTATGTATGGACAGAGAGAGGTGTGTGTGTATGTAGAGTGTATGTATGTATGGACAGAGAGACGTGTGTGTATGTAGAGTGTATGTATGTATGGACAGAGAGAGGTGTATGTGTGTTTGTGTGTATGTAGAATGTGTGTGTGTGTATGTAGAGTGTATGTATGTATGGACAGAGAGAGGTGTTTGAGTGTGTGTATGTAGAATGTGTGTGTGTGTGTATGTAGAGTGTATGTATGGACAGAGAAAGGTGTATGTATGTATGGACAGAGAGAGGTGTGTGTGTGTGTATGTAGAGTGTATGTATCTATGTATGGACAGAGAGAGGTGTGTGTGTGTATGTAGAGTGTATGTATGGACAGAGAGAGGTGTATGTGTGTTTGTGTGTATGTAGAATGTGTATGTAGAGTGTATGTATGTATGTATGGACAGAGAGAGGTGTATGTGTGTTTGTGTGTATGTAGAATGTGTATGTAGAGTGTATGTGTGTTTGTGTGTATGTAGAATGTGTGTGTGTGTATGTAGAGTGTATGTATGTATGGACAGAGAGAGGTGTATGTGTGTGTGTGTGTATGTAGAGTGTATGTATGGACAGAGAGAGGTGTATGTATCTATGGACAGAGAGAGGTGTGTGTGTATATATGTATGTATGTATGTATGGACAGAGAGAGGTGTGTGTATGTAGAATGTATGTGTATATAATGGCAATTTAGTCCTTAGTCAGGTTATAAACCATAGGAGGTAGTGGCTCACTACATTTGAAGACTGAAAAACATTTCAAGTTTTTCCAAATTCCTAAGTGCCATAAGACTGACACAGCTTTTACATAGCTAATGCATTGCATATTTAATATATTACATCATCATAAACATTCACTACTCATTCTTTTTTCAAGGTTTTCAGTCAGTCTTATAGTGCTTACATGTTTTAACTTTTTTTTTTTTTGTTAAACCTAGTAATATGACAGAATGAAAGGATCCAAAACTTTATGCCAAAGCTTTTCAAGCGAGTTGTATAAAGATATATTTTCCTGATTGTATCAGCTTGTACTTTATGGCTGATTTAGTTAGAGTAATAGGAGGTGTTACCTGATACATAACTAAACATTTACAGTATCAAATTAGAGAACTCACTTTTTTTCTTGCACTAAATTAAGCCCTGTGTTCTGAGAGAGACTTTAATTGCTTTAAAAAGTTATGCTTATTTGACAACTTTTTTTAGACCTACTGTTATACAGTAATGTAAAAAGTCCTTCATGTGCCTGTGATATCTGATGATTTATCTGAATGCCTAAAAAACCTGATGAATCTAAATTTATAATAAATTATTTGATATGCTTAGTCTTTGGTTCTCTGTGTTTTGAGTGAATTAATGTAATTGTTTGCTGCTGTGTGGGGCATACTTAGGGTTGCCACCTCGGTCATGTTTTCCTGGACACTTATGCGTTACACATGCTGCAGGGTGTGCAGAGGGGAACATGAATTGCACCCCTGGTCAGCACACAATTACTGATCCTGGATAGCACTAATCATGTTCCTCCATGCAAACCCTGCAGCATGTGTAACTCATAAGTGTCAAGGAAAATATGGCCGAGGTGGCAACCCTAGGCACACTAGGCTTGAATGGCTGAAAATCATTCTTTCATATATCTAAGCCAGTCAAGTTGAAGAATTACATTTCTAAGTGTTTTGCCTTCGTTGTGGTGTGCACTACTGCTCTTTTCAGTTTGGGTATAGCTGACATACCAATTGAATGCCTTTTAGTTGGCTATTCTTATTTAGGACCTTACATAAAAAAACATTTTTTTGGGGGGTTCATCAAGCTTTAAGTACAACCAATTGCATCATGTTAAGTAGGTTTTAGCAATAATAATTTATTATTTGAACCTTTTGCATGTATCTGTAATAAATAATTTATTGGTAGAAGCCACCAGTCATACTGAAATGGAAAAAAAAATTATTCTTAGTATTAGTGACATTGTGCACATTTATTCCTGATGAGGGTTTTTAAATTTCCTTTTTAAAAAGTTTATTTCATGCTTGTTCAGTTTTTTTTTTTTCCCCTTAAAATTCATTAGAGCTGCAGGAATTGATCCAGTCAGTGAGTGATTGGTGAATATTTAGGTAAGCAGCATGCTCTTTCTATTAACGAAAACATAGGAGTACTTCTGGAACATTTTTAAGATTAAATAAATTTACACCAAAAAAATATTTTCAAATGTTTAATATCCTTACTAAACCTGTACAATATTATATAGAATTGATAACCTGTATTAAAGGGACATGAAACCCAACAATTTTCTTTCATGATTCAGACAAGAGCTACGATTTTAAACAACTTTCAAATTTACTTCTATTATTTAATTTGCTTCATTTTATTGTTGTTCTTTGCTAAAAGTTTTACCTTTGAAAGCTCAGGAGCAGCAGAGAATCTAAGTTCTAGCTGCTGATTGGTTGCTGCATATATACTGATTGTCATTGGCTCACCCATGTGTTTAGTTAGAAATCAGTAGTGCATTGCTGCTCCTTCAACAAATGATACCAAGAGAATTAAACAAATTAAATAGAAGTAAATTAGAAAGTTGTTTAAAATTGTATTCTCTGTCTGAATCATGAAAGATTTTTGGGGTTTCATGTCCCTTTAAGGCAGTTGTTGCTTTTTTTTGTCCTCTCAGAAGATATGCATATATTTTAGAAAATAAAAATCTGCTATTTAAAGTTAGTAGTCACAAGTAAAACTCTAAAAGCTTTAGCTCACTGGCTATTACCATTTATCAAATCTTTTTGTAGTGCATTGTCATTTTCTCGCTGAACTGAAGGTGTTTTCTACCCCTTTAAAGGGACAGTATACACCAATTTTCATATAACTGCATGTAACAGACACTACAATAAAGAAGAATATGCACAGATACTGATCTAAAAATCCAGTATAAAACCTTTTAAAATCTGACTAAGAAGCTCCCAGTTTAGCATGGTTAAAAAGCTTAGGCTTGGACACCCACTGAAATGGTCTGTAAAGCAAAAAGGATAGACCCCCCCTGCATATGAAAAGACCCTTTACACAAACAGGAACAAACAAGCTGGAGTAGGTAGACAACCTACTCCAAGCAAAACCTATATATTGTTTACAAAATCACTCCCAGATGGGCTATATAAATCATCATCTACAAAACATTTATGCGCAGAAAAATCTAGTGCACAATGTTCCTTTAAGAGAGATGATTTTAGATGAACGTTTGTCAGATCCAGTCCAGGGTACATCCTGTAATAAGCATTGTCTAGGCACAAGTAGGGCAGTCAGACTGGCTGAGGCTAGTCTAGTAGACAGAAGCAGAGAGATTCTGATGTTCTAGTAACCAGGGTACCTACATACAGTAGCAGCAGACAAGGCTGGATTTATTTTCTTGGAGGACCTACTTAGAAGTTTCTCATGAGCCTCCCTCCTCCCCCCACATGCTCTGTGTAATACATTTATATTTTTTATTATTATTCATACAAAACTTACGCTTTGCATTTCATTCATGTTTAGTGTGCAAAATACATATTTAAACTGCCCCTTTAAGATAGAATTGGGATTTAGCAACTAGTATCTATATAGAGGAGATGGTGTAGGTTTGCAGATGCAGGTAGCAGACCTTTTATTTAACAATACATAGTTTCAAGACAATCATTTGCACTGGTTAAACACATAATAAAAGAAGAATTGTGTTAAAATAAACCTCTTAACAAAATATAGCAACTTAACACTAAAATGTCCATTTCACATTACAGTATAAATGGTAGTGTTTAAATAATGCAGTTATAGCTGCATATGTGCTTTATTTAGTTTTAAGAAAAACTGCATTTAAAAAGCATTAAAGGGCCATGGAACCTAATTTTTTTTTTTTCTTTCATAATTTGGAAAGGGCATGTCATTTTAAACAACTTTCTAATTAATTTCTATTATATAATTTGCTTCATTCTCTTGATTTCCTGTGCTGAAAAGCATATCTAGATATGCTCAGTAGCTGCTGATTGGTAGCTGCACACAGATGCCTTGTGTGATTGGCTCACCCATGTGCATTGCTATTTAATCAACAAAGGATATCTAAAGAATTAAGCAAATTAGGTAATAGAAGTAAACAGGAATATTGCTTAAAATTGTATTCTCTACCTGAATCGTGAAATACATTTTTTGGGTTTAGTGTCCCTTTAACATTTATTTAAAGTAACACAAAACCCAATATTTTTTTTTTCATGATTCATATAGAACATACAATTGTATATAACTTTCCAATTTACTTCTATTATATGCTTCCTTCTCTTGTTATACTTTGTTGAAAAGCATTCCTAGGTAGGCTCATGAGCAGCAATGCACTCTGGGAGCTCATTGCTATCTTGTCGTTGGCTTACTGATGTATTCAGCTAGCTTTGCTTTGCTGCTCCTTCAAAATTTAATGATAGAAGTAAACTGGAAATCTGGTTATATTTGGATGCTTTATCTGAATCACACTCGCACAAAAAAAGCTTCATGTTCATTTAACCACTTGCAGTTCTCCTTCTAAATGGCATATACCAGACCAAGGAGAAGCATATAATGCATCTGACTATTGTGACATCTGGACCGAGGGCCCAGCATGTATGGGAGCCCACCAGTGGCATCGTCATATCTCCTGGTATGCTGCCTATGCTCACAGTCAAAGCAGGTTAAAGGGACATTACATTCTTTGAAATATTAATATAAAATGTTTAATTGTATGTAATAAAACCACTTTGCATTATAAATTCATTATTTATTCTATGTCCTTTTCCTGTCATTTAATTCTGAATTTTGTTGACATCCTAAATTCCTGTTAAAAGTGGATATGCAGACATAGTCATTGGTTGCACACTCTAGTAAGCAATTTATAACTTCCCCTAAATGGCCTTAGCAGAAAAGAAACTTAAGTTACAATATGGCAGCACCCAGTGTTTTTTGGACACTAAAATTTTACCCTTATTTTTTTGAATATTTAAACAACATTTTAAAGTGTATATTATATTCTCAGGCTAATCTTTTCTCTGAATACATCATTCTGTCAATGATTTATTTAGAGTTTGATGTTCCTTTTAAATGAGCAAGCACAGTGGTTGTAAACTGGTGCTTTTTGCTGTGCTATCACTAATTAAACAGTTAAGTGTGGTTGTCATGGGTCCTTATCCTAGTCCTAGAGTGAGGCCCTAGCCCTGGAGAAAGGGCCCTGTGACTGGAGGGGTAATCTGTTGCTCTTGGGGCCCCAGAGTGTGGGGTTCAGCCCTGGAGGGTGGTAAGCCCTATGGGTTATTGTTCTGTGGGGGTCATGGAGTGTGGGTCGGAAGTTGGGGGCCAGTTCCTGAAGGTCAGGGGCTTGGTGGAGACAGGGCAGGGCAATGGCCATGCTCATTAGCATACATTTTGAATGGTGTAAGTTGGTTGGGGGCCCTTCCCTAAGTTTTGCCCGAGTTGGTCTCAGTCCGCCCCTGTCAGGCTGTAATAAATAGGGACTTGTATTATATGCAGAATGTTATTTGGTGGCATAGCAAACTATATGATTGTGACCCTACACTCACCTCCTCTACCCATATCTATTTGCAACACCTACATGATTGATCCGTGTAGCTTAAAGTTAATTGGGACAGTTTTGTCCTTTTCTCTGCACATTCCTGTACTCCCCAGTATATTTGGTGTATTTATTTCTGTGTATATTCTGTTGTACTTGTGCAAGCATAAACAATTGTCAAAAACTCATTTATTTACACTTTCTTTATTAGAAAAGCAAACATTTTTTAGTTGTAACGGGTGATACCCTGAAATGTCTTCACTAGACCCTGGGTGAAGAGAAGAAAATGTTACCACTGATTTAAAGAAAGTATGGATAGCTCTATTTCTTTTAATGTCACTTATGTTTAAAGGGATATTCAAACTAAACCTTTACACCGCCCAGAGATTGGGTTGCTAATTAAAGGATAAAAAGACTGACCCTGCAATAAGCTACACAGTGTTTGCTTGATCAGGGTACCAGCTCATTTCTATATCTCCCTAATAAGCTGCATCAAAGGAAATGAGATTAATATGTGAGATAAATGTGAATACCGTGATTCCACAGGCTTGTCTAGAACAAGACAAAATACAAAAGTATCTATCTAATAATCATTGTGGTCTAAAAAGATCTACAAAAAAGATTATATTGTATCTGGTATCAAAACAGGTGTGTTTTGCCAAATAGAAAACCACATATCTAATTACCTTCTTTTTTTTAATTGTTATGATTTCTTTCTAATGGTAGTGAGAGTCCACAATTCCTTACTCTTGGGAATTAGATAACCTGGCCTCCTGACCTACCAGATATTTAAAATATCCCTCCTACTTCCCCTCCTCTCCTAGTAGTTATTTGCCTTGTCAAGGAGAAAGCTAGGAGAGAGGTCTTCAGAAAGGGTCTTCAGGCGGTAGTTCCTAGTAAATAGGTACCTGCCTTACCGTTATCCCACCCAGTTTTATTTTTGGACTCCACACCTTGTATTGTTTCCAAAAGTAAGGCATTGTGGACTCTCACTACCATTAGAAAATAAAATATTCTTACCTGAAAAATTCTTGGTAGTGAGAGTCCACGAACCCATATTTCTGTTGGTGGCAGTCCTAGTTTGCATCTCTTATTAACCCTACATCTCTTTATTTTGTGATTCAGACAGAGCATATAATTTTACAAAAGTTCAAATTTGCTTCGTTCCCATGGTATTCTTTGTTGAAGAGATAATTAGGTAGGTGTCTTGAGCACTACATTGCAGAGAATGGTGCTGCCATCTAGTTCTCTTATAAATGGATAATATTCTTGGAAAACTGCTGCCATATAGTGCTCTAGACATGTGCACGCTCCTGCGCTTATATCCCTGCTTTTTGACAAAAGATACTAAGAGAACTAAATAAATTTGATAATAAAAGTAAATTAGAAAGTTGTTTTAAAATTGCATGCTGTATCTGAATCATGGAAGATAAGTTTTGGGTTCCATGTCCCTTTTTAAAGTGCATCATCTCTCCTATCCATCACTAACTTAAAGGGGCATTATACACTAGATTTTCCTTTCCATAAATATTTTGTAGATGATCTATTTATATAGCCCATACAGGTGTGTGTTTTTTTATTTTTTTATTTTTTTTAAATGTATAGTTTTGCTTATTTTTAAATAACATTGTGCTGATTTTCAGGCGCCTAACCAAGCCCCAAAGTTTTAGGAGCATACTGATGTATACCTCCAGCTTGCTCCTGTTTATGTAAAGTGTCTTTTCATATGCAGAGGGGGGGGGCTGCTTTTACTGGATGTTCCAGTCAACCTAATAAAAAGTGCTAAACTGGGAGCTTCTAAGTAAGTTTTTTTTAAAAGGTTTTATACTATATTTTTATATCAGTATCTGTGCATATTATTATTTATAGTAGTGTCTATTACATGTAGTTATATGAAAATTGGTGTATACTGTCTCTTTAAATGGATATGAAACACAAAAAAGTCTTGGGATTCAGACAAAGGTTTTAAATTGACTTCTATTATCAAATGGCCTTCATTCCCATTATATTCTGTGTTGAAGAGATACCTAGGTAGGCATCTGGAGCTCTACATTGCAGGAAATGGTGCTGCTATCTAGTGCTCTTGGAAATGTAATAACATTCTTACACAAGAGGCATGGGCCAGCTCCTAAGCATACTTCCCTGCCTTTCAACAAGGTACCAAGAGAACAAAAGGATAATTGATGATAATAGAATTAAACTAGAAAGTTGTTTAAAATTGCATGCTCTATCTGAATCAAGAAAGAGAAAAAATTAGGCTTTCATATCGATGAAAGTCTAAGGTAAATGTTTGTGATTCCGACAGAGCATGCAGTTTTAAGAGACTTTTCAATGTACTACTTTTTATGAGATTTAATTTGTTCTTGTGGGATTATTTGATATTGATCTGCATATCTAGGGAACAGCAATGCACTACTGGGAGCTGGCTGGTGATTGGCTTATTAGATGGGTTTGGCTTCTCTGAAGCTGACTTTAACAATATGCTTAAAGGGACATGAAACCCAACAATTTTAAACAACTTCCTAATTTACTTCTATTGTCAAATTTTTCTTTGTTTTCTGTTTATCTCTTGTTAAAAAAAGCTGGGTCCTAAGCTTAGGAGTGTGCACGTGTCTGGATCACTATATGGCAGCAGTTTTTCAAGAACGTTATCTATTTGCAAGAGCACTAGTTGGCAGCACTATTTTCTGCCATGTAGTGCTCCAGACACTTCCCTCCCTGTGTATCTCTTCAACAAAGAATACCATGATTCACAAAATAAAATTTTGAGGTTTTTATGTCACTTTATCCCCTTTAGCAAACGTGGAGCATTTTCTTTTTGCACTTTTATATCCCTTAAAGGACCAGTCAACACAGTAGATTTGCATAATCAACAAATGCAAAATAACAAGACAATGCAATAGCACTTAGTCTGAACTTCAAATAAGTAGTAGATTTTTTTTCTGACAATATTAAAAGTTATGTCTTTTTCCACTCCCCCCTGTACCATGTGACAGCCATCAGCCAATCACAAATGCATACACGTACCATGTGACAGCCGTCAGCCATTCACAAATGCATACACACTTATTCTTGCACATGCTCAGTAGGAGCTGGCGACTCAAAAAGTTTAAATATAAAAAGACTGTACACATTTTGTTAAAGGAAGTAAATTGGAAAGTTGTTTAAAATAGCATGCTCTGTCTGAATAATGAAAGTTTCATTTTGATTGAGTGTCCCTTTAAATGCTTTTATATAAGTCAGAAAGAATCCTGAAAAGGGTATAGAGGGATCTCACGGTCTGCTTGTGTGAGCTGGAGCTTAATGCCAAACAGAAATAAACTGGAAATATGACATTGGGGTATAACTGGCATGACTAGAGCTGAAGACTGTATCCCTAATTCAATTGGCTTACAGAAGACAACTGCCACTGGTTTAGTCCCTTTTTAATAAAAATGTATTCTTTCAAAACATAACAGGTGTGTGTGCGTCTATGTTTTTATACTTTTATAAATAGAAAGTAAGTGCCCTTATTTCTCCTTGAGGCCCAGTGCTTGGTAGGTTGTATCTGTTTACTGTAGTAGGACATTTTAATTGGATTTATAAAGTCTAAAGAACAGGATTGAAAGACTGTTTTGTAATTGTGAAGCACATTTTGATAATAAACAATTCAAATTTGTCACTGGTACAAAATGTGTCATTGTGAACCTCCCAAATGTCTTTTCATAGTTGTAACTTTAATTAAAATTCTAAGATTTATGGCCAATTTGTAATAACATACAGTATACATGAAATTTCTACTAACATCTGTAACACCTGTATTATACATTGCAAATATTAAAAAAATAAAATAAAAAAATAGTATTCTTGGTTCTGTATTAGAACACTATTTTACTGAAATAACCAATTATTGCATATCCTATGCATGTAGAAAATCATGCAGTTCTTGTCTCTCTGCTTTATCATAACAAAAACTATTGTTATGGGATCTTGTGGTAGAAGTCATGTCATTAAACCAAACTGAGAAACTAATAAAAAAATAGTAATTATAAATATATATATATATATTGTTTAATAATGTTTTTAAAAGGTTGTGCACTGGGAAGAACAGAGGCCAAGCAGTGAAGACGAGAATAATAAAATATGGAATTGGCAGGAAAGAGGAGACTGGGACCAAAATAACCGGAAAAAAGAGGCAATTAGTCAACTGGCTGCTTCCATGCTTTCCTGAACTCTGTGATCTTATAAGTGATGAGTGAGTTTGTGTGAGAAATTGAATAAAATGAAAACAAAACTTGGCTCATTAATTCTGGGGAGGATTCTAATGATATCTATAGTAATAAACAGAAACCATTAAAGTAGGCTGACCATGTTGCCGCTTTAAAAAGGGACACATATGAAAAATACATATGTCAGGGCTGTTTTCAGGGCTGTTTAAAGAAATGATTTGTATAAGAACCCTGACATATGTATTTTTCATATGTGTTCCTTCTTAAAGCGGCAATATGGTCAGCCTACATTAAAGGGACAGTGTACACCGATTTTGATATAACTGCATGTATTAGACGCTACTATAAAGAAGAATATGCACAGATACTGATATAAAAATCCAGTATAAAAACTTACTTAGAAGCTCCTAATTTAGCACTTTTGATGTAGTTAGGCTTGGACACCCAGTGAAAGGGGCTTTTGAAAGCAGAAAAAACAGACCCCCCTTCCCCTGCATATAAAAAGACAGATTACACAAACAATAGAAGCATGAATCTGTAGACTTGGGTCTACATCTGATATTTTGGGGCTTGGTTAGGAGTCTGAAAATCAGCACAATGTTATTCAAAAATAAGCAAAACTATACATTGTTACAAAACACTCACTCCCAGATGGGCTATATAAAGGGATCATCTACAAAACATTTATGCAAAGAAAAAAATCTACTGTACAATGTCTCTTTTAAACTATAGGAGTTTGTTTCAGAGATTTAATTTTTCAGTCATTTTGTCATTCCGTTTAAAGTATCCTTTTTTAGCTTAGACCACGTATGATTGGTGTTTCTTCATGGAAACAAGTATCTGCACCTCATCTTGGGAAAAAAGAATTTTGAAAACAAACGTATCAGTAAGGTGAGTACAGCATACTCCCGTGCCGACACGTTTCATTGGGCAATAGTACCAAGCTTCCTGAAAGACTGTCCTTTTAGAGCCTCCCAGGGGAATACATTTATAATAATTATTATAAATCATCATAACTGTGTAGGGTTAAATACCCTTTAACGTGAAAGTCAACCATCGAGTTTTTGAAACGCTAGGGTTGACTGTTGAAACAAATAATGGGCACTTTCATTCTACTTCATGCAGAAAGTGCCTATTCGTTTCAACCGTTTGCCGTTCTTAGTTGTTATGGCAGCCCATGGCACAATCCTGTACTGGGGATTACGTACACCTACAATTCAGACAGAAAAATGGACAGAGCTGGTTCTAATCTTCCACCGTCATTAATTTATTTTTATTTTTTTCACTGTAAATTTATAATTTGTGTCAGAACTAAGAAAGGAAGGACATTCTAAAAAAATGTTTTAATGTGAAATGTTTGTGTAGTAAAAAAATGTATCACTATGTGCTATCACATTTCTTCATTCTCTTGGTATCTTTTGTTGAAAAGCAGGAACGTAAGCTCAGGAGTGTGCAGGTTGACTGGATCACTATATGGCAGAAGTTTTGCAAGAATGTTATCTATATGAAGGAACACTAGATGGCAGCACTATTTCCTGCCATGTAGTGCTCCAGACACCTACCTAGGTATCTCTTCAGCAAAGAATACCATGGGAACAAAGCAAATTTGATAATAGAAGTAAATTTGAAACTTTTTTTTTTAATTGTATTCTCTGTCTGAATCATATCCCTTTAAGCCCTCTTACTAGTTATTTGTTAATTGCATTGACTCCTCAAAAGGCCACAGTAGACTCTCTTAAAGGGACACTGAACCCAAATTTTTTTCTTTCGTAATTCAGATAGAGCATGCAATTTTAAGCAACTTTCTAATTTACTCCTATTATCAGTTTGTCTTCATTCTCTTGCTATCTTTAATTGAAAAAGGCATCTAAGCTTTCTTTCTTTATTCAGAACTCTGGACATCACTTTTTTATTGGTTGATGAATTTATCCACCAATCGGCAAGGACAACCAAGGTTATAATTATGTTATGTATATAATTATATACATATATACACACGCACGCTACTGTTGCAATCGGCTTTTACTCTTGTCTAGTCATTTTAAGGTTGCTGATTCAAACACCATGTGCTTTAGATTTCTGAAACGGCTTCCTTCAGACGGACAATTGTCTAGTTGGTATCCTGAGAAATAAAGGGCAAGAAGTTGCCATGATGCATGTTGTTGATAATATATTAGATGTATTTTGTAGTTGCTCAATAGACTGTACTTTATCTGCCACTCCTTACTAGGGTACCATTCCATTCTTCTTTCATTTTATGTCCATTCTTTTTCCTCCCACTGTACTCCTCTGCTGTTTCCATTTTCCACCCCCTCCACTTTCCATTGCCCCTCCATTCTACCTTGTATATGCTGAAATCTCTCCAGACCCCTCTGCTCCACTGTGAGCAGCTGCCTCCTAAAGCAGTTCCACCTGTTCAGAAGCTAAGATTGGAGAGCAGGAGGCCTGGCTTGTCAGTGCTGCTTGACAGGGTGCCCATAACATGGGGGAAGGGAGGATAAGAGAAAAGAGGGAAAAGAAAAAAAGCAAAGAATTGAGACTACAAAATACAAACCAAACTAAAGATTACATTTTCCATGTTTTTATTAAGGAGCTTACAAAACACAGGTGTGTGTCTAGTTTGTTTCTTAAAGGGGTATTGTAAATGTATTTTTTTTTTCCCCCACCATATACCTTACTCATTCAACCCACCCAAAAATCCTTATTCTTCTTTCCTGCTCTGAGCAGACTGTCTCCAGCTGTCTTCTCAAACTGGAAGGCTGTACAGGAAGAATCTACTGTAACCGCAATAAGTATTTAGAATCTCTCTCTTGTGTAGTTAAGGATCTTTCTTTTCTTCAGGGGGTTGACAAGAGAGTAGCCTTGACGCCTTCCGCCTTCCATTACATCATTAAATGATGACTGATGTTCTTTATTCTATCATATAGAGTAAGTGTGAAAAATTATACTTTGTTTACATTTATTGGTAATGTCAAACCCGTCTTTAGTTTAAAAAAATAAATAAAATTTTCTTCTTACTTGTAGCTGTTTGCTCTTCCTAAACCATTTTGATTTGCTTTGTGTTCAAGCATAGCAAAGCTACATAAGGCACAAAGCATGGTTGATACTGGGCCTACAGCTAAATGGGGCCCCACCTAGACTTTTGTATTTTCATGTTACCTTAAAGGGATAGGAAGTTAATAGTATGCTGAGGGTGTACTGTTCCTAAACTATTGAAAGGCATGTTGAAAAAAATTCCCACTACTGAAAGCTGCACCATTTACAACATTCTCAAATGCCAATCTGAGAACATATTATCTTCTGATTGGTAACTACCGTCAAGTCCACTGGCTTAATTGCCAGGCAAGCTAATGCATACTATCCAGTCAGCACCTGTGTAAGCTCTGAGATTGACACCAAATGTTTGCAAAACCAGTCATATAATTGATGCTTTTTTTGGATTCTGTTGGACAGCCTTTTTAAGATTTGGTATTGACTGAAACCTTTGAATCATGGTATGGGTGCTGTAACTGTGCATTGTATGTGAATATGATGGATAGGGTGTTGGAGCGCAACAGAGATTCTTCCAGATGACATACTAAAGTAGAGATGCACTATACAGTTTAAAAAAAAATAATAGGATCCAGGCATAAAATATTAATGTCCCTTGTTTCTTGGAATGTCCATGCTTGTTTACTTATAGTTGTCTAGGGCAGAGCCAGACAAACCCAGGAGCCAGTTAGCCATAGGCTCCTATAACTTTAACCCTGGCTCCTAGCTTTTTGGGTTATTCTCAACATATCTATATACAAATTCTACTGTCTGACTCATAAAAGTATGCCAGGTTCCTATTTATTCTTCTTGGTTCCTAAATTGGGAACCAATTTGTCAACCCCTGGTCTAGGGTAAAAAATCCTAGGGGAGGGTGACTAACAGGCTAATCAGCCAATATATTTAGTGGCTGTGGTACATTGACATTTTTAACAAGCTATGCTTATCCATTTTACTTAAAGGGCCATAATACCCAAATTTGAAAGTGATGCAGCATAGCTGTAAAAAGCTGACTAGAAAATATCTCCTGAACATCTCTATGTAAAAAAGAAAGATATTTTACCTCAAAAGTTCCTCAGTAGCCACCTCCCATTGTAAAGGATTTCTAAGCAGCATTTTAGTGTGTCTGTCCTGGGACAGCTGAAAGGATGAGCCTCGTGAACTCTCATATTATTTCACCAATCAGGTAAAGGAAGATTACTATGAAATCTCATGAGAGTTAAGTCAAATCTCATGAGATCACAGTAAGAGTTCATGACCTCAGCACTGCTGATGCTGATTGGCTGCTGTTCATTTCTTCATTTTTTTTTTATTTTTTTTTTTACCTGCAGCTGGGAGCAGGTGAGTATAACTTTTTACACAGAACTTACTCTGCTGAGCTGAGGAAATTGTGAGGTAAAATATCTTCCTTTTTTACATAGAGATGCTCAGGTGATATTTTCCTGTCAGCTTTTTACAGTTATACTGCATCAGTTTCAAGTGATTTAGCATATGAGTATTATGTCCCTTTAATAATAGTAGTCTCTGATCAGTCAGGGCAGATCAGTAAAAAATTAATTTTCTCCTGTGGCATATAAAGGTTTTTTGTTTTTTTTTACTCAAACGTCCTTTTTAAATAGTGCGGCACAACTATTAACTGCATACATTATTAATACTCCCCTAGTGAGTAAATACCTTACTAGACTGACATATTGGATCACTTCCAGGTATCTCAGCCTTCCAATAGCTCTGACTTTTTTTATAAACAAAATATTTGTACAACCTTTGTCTTTAGAGAGATGAGGAACTCCATACCTGTGTGTTCACAGAAAATAAACTTGGCTTGTATTTGCCGTCTTTGTTTTAGTAAATACAGCATAGTTGCTGGAATACACAATATAAAATACAAAAAGAGTGATTTTGGCAGTCAGAAACTGGCCTAAAGAACATGCAGACGAATGATAGTTAATAGCTGATGATCAATCCTGCTTCTTAGTAAAGCGTTGCTTCTGTGTGCTTGTAGTTGCAGTAGTAAAGTTTTTGTTGTTGCAAGAACTTGCTATTATATTAAATACTTTTAATGGATTGTGTAAACCTTTTCCTCTGGGACTGTAAAAAGACATATAGACAGAGTTAGTGCAGGGAAGGAAAAAAATTGTGTACAGTTAAATAAAAAATTGAAACAATGATAAAATTGTTAGAAAATGTGATTATTGTACTAACGTCGCTTGGTAACTATGTTTAACCTCCAAAAGGGGTTAAATAAATTCCCTCTCTAGCATGACGTTGTCGATGATTGGTGGACACTTCTGATTGGCTTTTTGGCCATGTCCTGCTTATTAGTTTCCCAACACATTCACATCACTATCGTCTCTGCAAATATATGCGTTCAACTCCTGCAAAGGGGTTGAACACATAGGTAAAGCACCACTCAGGAGCTGAAGAGAACTGCTGATCCGAAGCGGGAAGAACTGCTGCTGATCAGCAGCGCTAGTCACACAACCCAGCTGGATCTGAGTGAGGCAGTTTCCTTTGTGGGGTTAAACACATAAATTTGCAGGGTCAATAGTGATAAAATTACATGCTGTGATAGCCCTTTAATGCTTCTATCCTTTTCCTGCAGAAATGTTTGACTAGATATAAATAGCAGTTGTATTCACTGCTCATTATAAAAATAATAAAAAATAGTTTTCCAAGCAGGACTGTGCTATGTATGTTATAAGAGAAAAATGTACTTGGATTTTCAGACCTACCATTTGTGAAAATATCTAAATGTGCATTATTTTAGATATTGACAAGTGTTAAACACATATATTGTGATATGCACATTTGACAAATTGTTCTCCCATGAAACTGCATTTGAGCCTTTGTGTCTTTGTGTAGAAGGTTCTTTTTAATATTTGTTGCTAACCTTTGTCTCTGTTATTATTTACACTTTATATTTGTTCTTACTCTTAACTGAATACTGTAAAGCCCTATTTCTTTGCGGAAAATATGAAGGTCACATGTGACTGTGACCTATTAAAATGTTCCTGCTGGTTGGTACACAGCTGTGCATTATATTGTGATTCGAGGACACCACACTATATGATAATGTAACTGAAGAAAGTGAGTATCAGAGAATATTTTGTGCCCGGCATTTCTTTGTCATTTGCTTCGTCCCTCTATCATGGGTTTGTGTGTGTGTCTGACTGTTTATCCCGACTGGATTCAAGGTTTTTGTATTGGTCAAGATTTTTTCACCCCAAGATTATATAAAATCAAGATAGAGAAAATAAGTTTATTACTCACCGTTGAGTTATGCTAACTTTTTATTAAATTACTTGAACGTTTTAAAAGCAGGTTTCATAAAACAGGAACCAATTTTGCATTTTCTCCTTGCTTTTCCTTTTCTATATATTGCCAGCGCTTATGACAACTCTAAAATTTGTATCTGTGTTTTTGTAGAAGCGTAGCTGTGCCATATCCCTGCTCCAATGACATGGGACTCATTTCACACCTGCTACAGGCTGACAGCCCCACTCTTTAGGAAGGTCACCCTGCCCTTGTTTTCCCAGAATGGCCCACCACCAATAAGACATCATTTCTTGCCTATGGCTGTGCCTACAAAGGAGCTAACCAGCAATGAAAGTATACAGGATTGGCTTACAAATTTATGACTTTGTAGACTAGCCAGAATTTTAAGAAGGTGTGTGTATGCATATAAGCACCGCTATCTTACATAGAGCTGAGTACACTATTACATTCATTCATAGTAAAAAAAGACAGGAGAAATATGTAAAGCATGCCTAAAGGAGCAGTCTACACCAGAATTGTTATAGTTTTAAAAGATAGATAATCCCTTTTATTTCCCATTCCCCAGTTTTGCATAACCAACACTGTTATATTAATACACTTTTTACCTCTGTGATTACCTTCTATCTAAGCCTCTGCAAGCTGCCCCCTTATTTCAGTTTATTTGACAGACTTGCATTTTAGCCAATCAGTATTTACTCCTAGGTAACTCCACGTGCGTGAGCACAGTGTTATCTATATGACAAACATGAACTAACACACTCTAGTGGTGAAAAATGGTCAAAATGCATTCATTAAAGAGGCGGCCTTCAAGGTCTAAGAAATTAACATATGAACCTCCTATGTTTAGCTTTCAACTAAGAATACCAAGAGAACAAAGCAAAATTAGTGATAAAAGTAAAATGGGAAAATTGTTCAAAATGACATGCCCTATCTGAATCATGAAAGTTTATTTTGTACTAGACTGTTTCTTTAACAAAATAAATAAACACTGGAGGCAGGAGGGCCCTTCTCCAAAGAGCTTACAATCTACTATATTGTGGCAGGGCATGGGAGGATGGTTACAGATAAGAAGTACCACCCAGCCAATGAGAATGAATGGGGAAAGGTTTATCTAATGTGTGATGTTATATGAGCAGCATAACAGTGGTGTGTTTACAAACAGCTTGTGCCACTGTATGGAAAGGTGATTACCAGGGATCATATTCATGTCTTGTCTTGTCTTGTCTGTCTGTGGGATCAAGCTTATTATGATGGTTAAAATATCCCATTTGTAATGCATAAGGGTGTGCTTATAAACTGTAATATAATGCCTGCTGTGTACTTTTCTTGTATTCGGCGTCCATCAATAAAAGTGATACATATAGGTTATTTACATTTATACTTACCTTATTATTTGCTATTTTCTATTAGAATATCTGGATCTAAGCAAGACAAAACCTTACTTTGAGTCACTGTCCTTAATAGTTTACGGTTAAGTAAATCAAGGGAAGAAGACTTGAGAAAAGTTACCACTTCAGAAGAGAATTGTGTATATTGTAATATGTCAAATAAGGGCATGGCTGTTAGATATTGTGGCTGAAAAGTAAAGCCTGTTTTATTTCTGTATATATGAAAAGTGTTTGTTCCAGCTGTAAAAGTGTGCTGGTTGAAAAATGATTGCAAAATGCAGTGTTGATTTAAACTTTTCTACTGAAATGTTTGACATAAATGTATTTACAGGTTTCTGCCAGATGTACAGTTTGCATGTTTTAATAATCTCTTTGTGAACGTAGTCGATTTCTATAAGGCGTTCTATGATAAGTCTCATTTACAATGAGAAAATAGAGTTGACGGTCCATTTCTGAAAAATCTCAACCTTACCTATGGCATATTTTTGCACTAAGCTGGTAACTACCAGCAAATATATTCCTTGGCAGATCACCAAAGGCAAATAAAGGATCCCTCTCTGCAAGACTCATAAACTAGCAATAAAGAAAATAATTACAAATACAATTAAAATGGAATAAACATCTCTATATTTGATCTGCCTCTTTTCCTCAGTATAATACATACTTTCTTACTTATAGATTTTATAAGTGTTGATGTTTTTGGTGTGGCTCTATCCATCCAGGCATTTGCTTGGGCGGCAGGAACAACAGGAGAATTGGCTATTTTCGTTGGTGGTGGGGTTGTCCTCTGTAACCCATGAGAAGCTTTAAGGGGGTTTACCAAGTTTACAGTTAGTATAATGTTATTTCACCAATAGTTAATGCCTGTTGCCTGAGCCAATTAGAAGAGAGACCTTTTCAGAGCCTTGCATCCTAATGTTTCTCAGCCCTGGTATACACCAACCAGTCAGTTGGACCTAAGACCTAAGAAAACAGAAATTCTTCAAGTGTATTCAGAATGTCACACCTGTGTGCTCTGCAGTATATTGTCCTTTCATATACATGTTCATACTCATTCTTAAGCTTGTCTCATTTTAGAACTCTTATAATACTTTTCCTATAGATAAATACACTGTATGCTATTTTTCTTTTCTTCTCTAGAATATCAGCATCAGCAATTAGAGAATAATACAGGACCCAACAAAGAGGTAGCTGTAATCACTTAAAAATAAGCTAGCTTTACAATAAAATGTTTCACCCTCAAAAATGATTGCTTAAAGGGTTATACTGATACAGTAGCACGTATAATTGTGGATTGACTATGCCGCTCCCATGTTATGTATCAGGCCTTTGGAGCATTTAGTGATACATCCCCATTATAATAATATTCCCATAATAGAATTTGTAACTGCCAAATTCCTTCCCTTCTCCAATTGCTCGTATGTCTGAGATTACAGAGTGTATGGCTTTCTCCTGTGCATGCTAAAGTTTTTTTGTTTTTGTGCATGTTCGAAGCACGGTTTGCACATGCATATTCCCATATGTGCACACCTTAAAGTGAATGTAAATTTTGATGCTAAAGTGCCTGGTTTTTTAAAATTCGATTAAAAACAGGGGCACTTTAATTCATCAAAATTTACATTTCACTCCTGTTGTGAAAAAAAAAATACCTTTTTACTCTTGACAGCAGCTCCAGCTTCCTCCACCCATCGCAAAGCCTCTTCCTTGGTCTAAAATGAGGAATCCGGCTTCCTCCAATCACGGCGTTGATTCAGACACTGATTCCCCCGGGGGGGGGGGGAAAGCCGTGATTGGAGGATGACCTATCCATCATTTCTGACATCAGAAATGGCTTGCAAAGACTGGAGGAAGCTGGAGCTGCTGTCAAGTTTAAAAGGTAATTTTTTTTTTTTTTCACAACACAAGTGAAATGTAAAGTTTGATGAATTAAAGTGCCCCTGTTTTTAATAAAAATTTTAAAAAGTGGGCACTTTAGCATCAAAATTTACATTCACTTTAAGTGAGCAAAATAACATTGCACATGCGCCCAAGGCAGAACATACAGTGATCTGAGATGTCATCGCAGAAAATGCAGCATGTCTGCAGAAAGAACAGGACACATGCAGGAACTATTAGCACTTTAATTTTGTAGCACTGACAGTTCTCTTCAAACAGAGCTGTGCTCTGGCTGCACAATGTAAGTTTTCCATAACACAGTTCATCCAGAGCAAAGTGCTTTTCGAAGTGAACAGTCAAATATGCCGTAGCCCTGCAAAGCAGATTTTTTTTTTCTCGAACCCGCTCCTAGATTTTCCCAATCTGCAAAGCTGTTTGTTCTGAATGTAAGACGTTCGTATGAGCATTGCATCTTTTTTTTTTTATTGCTACATTGCTATGTTAGACCAAGAGAAAAGGAAACCAATTTATTCAACATTTTACAATATCTTTTTTTGTTTGCAGCTAATTTGCAATGCAATTTTCAACTACTGCACTATATTATAAAATGTTAAAAAGTGCTTTATTCTTTAGTTACCCAACACATTGCAATTGAAATTTAAAATTTAATTTATTTAAAAATGACCTGCAGAAACATTTTCACAAAAAAAATTCTCATCGCAGAAAGTGAAGAAAACTTCTGTCTCTGGGTGCGTACACACAACATACTGTGGTAATGCCCAACCATTTTATAAGTAAGCGCAATGATAAGGGGGTGGATTGTGGAGATAGTGACTATACAACAATTTGTTACTTACATTTTTGCCTTTTGTGGACTATGATTCCATCCTTCTACCTTACATATTATGACAACATCTCACCATTTTTTATGGAACTTTAAAATTAAAGGGAGAGTGCACCCTAAATCCCCCCCTCTAATTTGTTCCCAAAGATGCAGTTTACCTGCTGGAGTGTATTATATTGCTTACAAATAGTTAATTTGCCTTTATTTCTGCATTTGAAATAGCTGTGGTATCCCCACCTAAACGGGCTGCCAGTAACAATCATGGGTGGAAACAGTGGGAGGGTAAGAGAGCTGTTAGAGGGAGGTGGGAGGGTGAGGAGGGTTGGTGGTGACCAGTGAGGGGCTGTTTGAGAGGAATCGGGTAGGGATCAGGGGGTGGGAGCTGTCGGGTGAGATCAATACCTTGAGTTGTCTGCTTTTAAAAATTTATATTTAGTTTTTCATTGGTAAATGGAGAAAAA